>NC_026150.1:22289615-22334991 GCF_000512975.1 Sesamum indicum
CTTAACTGTGGCCAAAATATACACACATTTCAAGAATATAATTTCCTAATCTTGCAGGTACATCCCATAATCTCTGCCCATTTATGTGTAATTTGATGTTTTTCTGAACTGGGTGTTTGTCAGCAGCCGGAAGTATCTCTTGTAGTGTCAGTTCTGTGTATCGGTGAATTGTTGAGAAAGTCGAGTGGAAATACAAAGGTTGATTTTTTCGTGTCTGAATTTTGTATACTTGAAGTATTTATTGAATTTTGATTTTGATACAGAAAACGAGCTGTTCTGCTCCCGGGCTACTTTGAAATGGTGAAGGGTATATAAGTGTTTGACATGGCTTCTTTGGCTTCCCCGGTGAATTTGGGAAGTGTGAATATGATTTCTTTTGGTAATTTTGACGGTTCTTTATGTTTAGTTAGGAGGGTCTCTTTTCACAGAAATGGGAGTAGTTGTAGAAGGTTTTGGAGTGGCAGGCGGTGGAGGTATATTGGTGTTTGTAGATATTCTGTAACAACTAATTATATTTCGGAACAAGGGACTTCGGTATCACTTGATTCGACATATAGAGGTAGTAAAGACAATGATGCTGATACATTTCTTAAAGCAGCTCCCAAGCCAGTGCTGAAATCAGGGTCTAAGGTGGATCCCCTTCTTAGTATGCCTTGGGATGAATCTAAACTTGGTCAGAATTCGGACAATGGGAAGGTGGGTGACAGGGAGGAGGAAAGAAGTAAGGTGATTGAGTCTCTAGGGGAGGTTTTGGAGAAGGCGGAGAAACTAGAGACCAGTAAGAAGGTAAATGTCTCTGTGAACAAACCTTCAACAAATGAAACAGCGGACCAAAAGAATGGTAAACCAGTTAATTCAGTTGAAAATTCAAATCGCAAGTCTAAGACGTTGAAGAGCGTTTGGCGAAAGGGAAATCCGGTGTCCACTGTACAAAAAGTTGTAAGGGAACCTCTGAAAGAGGAACCTAGAACAGATGGAGGAGGGGTGGCTGGCTCTCAACCTGTTGCTGCACCTAGACCCCCACAGCCACCTCAGAGAGTCCAACCGAAGTTACAAACAAAGCCATCTGTAGCTCCTCCGCCTTCTATTAAAAAACCTGTCATCTTGAAGGATGTAAATTCAGCTGCCAAGTCCTCTGTTGCTAATGAAACTGATTCAACAGTGAAGGAAAAAGAGCGGAAGCCAATTTTAATTGACAAGTTTGCATCTAAGAAGCCAATGGTTGATCCTCTGATTGCACAAGCTGTTTTAGCCCCTCCAAAACCAGGGAAGAGTCCTGCACCTGGCAAGTTCAAAGATGACTTTAGAAAGAAGAGTGGACCATCTGGAGGACCTCGTAGACGCATGGTTGACGACGATGATATTCCTGATGAGGATACATCTGAACTTGATGTTTCCATTCCTGGTGCTGCTACTGCCCGTAAAGGTAGAAAATGGACTAAAGCGAGCCGGAAGGCTGCTAGACTCCAGGCAGCTAGAGATGCTGCACCTGTCAAGGTGGAAATAATGGAAGTTGGCGAAGATGGCATGTTAACTGAAGAGTTAGCATACAACTTGGCCATCAGTGAAGGTGAAATTTTTGGCTATTTCTACTCTAAGGGAATTAGGCCTGATGGTGTGCAAAAGCTTAGCAAGGACATGGTGAAGATGGTCTGCAAAGAGTATGAGGTTGAAGTCATTGATGCTGACCCTGTGAGGGTGGAAGAGATGGCCAAAAAGAAGGAAATTCTCGATGAAGATGACTTGGATAAGTTAGAAGATAGACCTCCTGTTTTAACCATAATGGGACATGTTGATCATGGAAAGGTTAGGAACAACATTAATCAATTATTCAATGTTCTAACTGATAGATCAATCTTTGTGAGCTTCACCTAACACGTCTGTTTCTGCATGCAGACAACGCTTTTGGATTATATACGGAAGACCAAGGTATGTGCCACCTCTAGTCTTTTTAATCTGGTGTTAACAGGTTGGCATTTATTGACCGATGGCGCTACAGCATAGTTGCTAACATGCATTATTTTTGTAAGAGGTAGTTGCATGGGAACTGAATTCCACTCATATATTATAGGTGGCGGCAGCTGAAGCTGGTGGGATTACACAAGGAATTGGAGCTTACAAGGTTCAAGTACCTATTGATGGGAAGGCCCAAACATGTGTTTTCCTTGATACTCCTGGTCACGAGGTAATATTATTATTAGTTTGTGATGTTACTTTGTTGTTTGTTTTTCTTTCATTCTCCATACATTCTTTGACAGATGTCTTGCAATCAGTTTCATAAGTTGATTAGCTTCATTCTGTAAAGCTATATTTTGATTACTGAGTAACTTCCCTAGGCATTTGGAGCAATGAGAGCACGTGGAGCTAGAGTGACAGACATTGCTGTCATTGTAGTTGCAGCGGATGACGGTATCCGCCCTCAAACAAGTGAGGCTATTGCTCATGCCAAAGCAGCAGGGGTGCCAATTGTTGTAGCTATAAATAAGGTATCTTGGCAGTGGTGCTTTTGCTCAATTTCTGAGTTTCCTGTTTGTTTAAGGGAATCTTGATTTCTTTCATTTATTCCATCATGATAGATAGATAAGGATGGAGCTAACCCGGAGCGAGTCATGCAAGAACTTTCATCGATTGGCCTGATGCCTGAAGAATGGGGTGGTGATATCCCAATGGTTAAGGTGACAAAACTAAAACCTTGGAGTTCCATGTGTACCTTTTAAGAAAAAGAATATTTCTTCCTATGAATGCTAAATTACTGAACCATATATAACAGATAAGCGCTCTTAAAGGGGAGAATGTGGATGATTTGCTGGAAACCATCATGCTTGTTTCTGAGGTAGCTTACCCTACTCTTTGGGCGGAAAATAGTTATTGTTCCTTGCTTCTCAGAAAGTTTTCCTACTGTGAGTTTCAAGTTTTCACCACTTTTATCCCATTCGTCGACATGCTCCAGTAGTGATGACTTATTAGCAGGACTATATGTACGGTTCGACATGCCTCGCGCTTGATATACTACTTCGCTTTCTTGTACACCTTTGTATTTTTCTCTGATGCTTGTGATCGAAAAACTTGTGGTGATTCTATAGAGGAAAATATTCTTTTACTTATTCTGGATTTAATTGTTTCTGTTGCTTGTTATGTGTCCTCCTGGTTCTGAATTTGGGTTTCATTTTTCCATTTTAAGTTGCAAGAACTGAAGGCCAATCCACATAGGAATGCTAAAGGAACAGTGATTGAAGCTGGTCTTGATAAATCCAAGGGACCTGTGGCTACATTTATTGTGCAAAATGGAACACTGAAAAGAGGAGATGTAGTAGTTTGTGGTGAAGCTTTTGGAAAGGTTTGTATATGAGATCAACCATCTTGGAAATTTTCTTAGTTTTGTTTGCTTATGTCGAAAGACTTCCTCATTTGTGAAATCAGGTGAGGGCTCTATTTGATGATAAAGGGAAGCGGGTTGATGAAGCAGGGCCCTCTATTCCAGTACAGGTATTTTGCTAGTTATTTGTCTTTTGTTATTTAGTTATCGTTTATGAAATCATTATATTGCAGCAGGTTATTATTAACTGTAATAACTGTATACATGTTACTTGCACTATTCTTGCTGCTCAATTGGGATTCCTTCATGTTTTTTTTGTTCCATTGGAATTTCTTCATTTGAACTTGACTTTTACTTATGATCACCATAATAATTGCTGAATCATGAAAGACATAATGTTGTTTAAGTTGTCATAAAACCTCCCTCATTTTTATGAGTTTTAGTATAATTAAACATCAGATCATCCATGGTGGGCTTTCCATCGGGAAAACAAGTATCTTTAAGATACTTGTGTTATAAGATATTTAAGTCAGTTGTTGGATATTTATTCTTGATTCTTTTTCAATTCATGGGTAAAATCACTTAATCATGAGAACTTTTGTTTAAGGCCATTGCAGTCTTCATCTTTGGTCGTGCCAGCTAAGGCTAGTGTCTTTGTAGTTAATTGTGTACTTCTGCATTGCCCATTTGTAATGTGACATTTAAAGCAATTCTGTGCTTTCAACTGTTTTTATTCAAGTTTAAATTAGTTCTATTCTTTTAATTGTTCTTATTCTTCTCTGGGTTATCCTACTCCTGATATTACAAATTAATTGTATCAAATCACTCATAATACTAGTAACATCTGTAAACTTCCTCTAGGGTACAAGTGTTTCGATTGTGAGCAGATACTTTCACCAAATCATGTTACATATTGGCAGAAGTTTTATATGATTTAAAGATTTTCATTTGTATAAGATGTTTTCTAGATCTGGTGAGTTAGAATAGAATATATTATGTCACCTGACTCTCAGTGTGGTGGGCTCAAGAACTCTTTGCTCAAATTTTGACTCAATCACCATTCTCTCTTTATGGGTGGGGCGCTCTTTTTTGTTTGAATCTTGTCTCTTCATTGAATGCTTGATATTCATAATGCATGTTTTGGCAGGTCATTGGATTAAATAATGTTCCTTTAGCTGGTGATGAGTTTGAGGTAGTTGGCTCCCTTGATATTGCTCGAGAAAAGGCAGAGTCACGAGCTGAAGATTTGAGAAACGAGCGTATAACAGCAAAAGCAGGGGACGGAAAAGTTACGCTTTCTTCTTTTGCTTCTGCTGTTTCGGCCGGAAAGAATGCTGGATTGGATTTGCACCAACTCAATATCATACTGAAGGTTGATGTTCAGGTAGTCGATTTATATGCTTTCAGAGAGTTTTGAGATCTTGTGATTTATAAAAATTGAATGATTCTAGATCCTAGTAAAGATCAGCATCTTTTCATCTTTGGGTGTGATAATGCTTGGTGGATGGCTGGATATGAAATGCTTATGCATCTTTTTTGTATCCTTAGATTTCTACTTGATTTTATATTTTCGGAACTGCCATAACTTCTATTACAAATTAAATGCAATTTATGCCTACAAGATCTTACCACATTGTTATATGAATTTGCCTTAGTCTTCTGTGGTTGTTTCATTTGGTAAATTGTTGTTATCTTGATATTGTCCTACAGACATTTACTTAATTTGTAATTTTTGGCTCTAACATTGGCTACATGCATAACAGCCACACTTTTTACCTAAAATGTGATTGAAATGCATTAGATGGTGTTGGTCAGTGTTGAAGTTAGCTACATCTAAAGCATTAAACGCAAGCGCACATATTATATAGTTCAGGTTGATTTTGGAATTTTTTGTAGAAGAAGAAGAAATGAAGTCCAATGAATTTGTTAGTGGCCTCGCAAAAGCAACGATCTGATTTCATAAGATAGACTTATATTTGATAGTGAGTTTGTGATTGGGCTATTTACATTAATTGTAGTGGATGCTGTTAGGCTATTTATTGTCAATTTGGGATTTTGATAATGTTGGTTAGGTTAACACTTCATTAACGATATATATTGAGAGACTATTTTAGTTCAAGTTATATGAAGACACTCAATGATCTCAAAACTTGCCTTTTTGAATGTATATAGTTTTCTGGATCCTGGAGTGCTCTTCTTTTTTTTCCCCTGAAAATTGTTTGTGCTCTGGATGAAATTTGTCAGAGTTGTTTTTAGATGCATTATGACGAAGTTAAATTGATGGCTAGGGGTCGATTGAGGCTGTCAGACAAGCCTTGCAGGTGCTTCCACAAGATAACGTTACTTTGAAGTTCCTCCTGCAAGCAACTGGGGATGTGAGCACCAGTGATGTTGACCTTGCAGTGGCAAGTAAAGCTATTATTTTTGGCTTTAATGTCAGAGCACCTGGTTCAGTTAAGAGCTATGCAGATAACAAAAATATTGAAATTCGGTTGTACAAAGTTATCTATGAACTTATTGATGATGTGCGAAATGCAATGGAGGGACTGTTGGATCCTGTTGAGGTAATTCATGTTCGTACATTCATTTTGGGCACTTGTCATGCAGGTTATCTAGATTTTAACTTAGAATATAATTCATAGCTCAACATAATGTATCGGCTTTTATGGGGATCCATGTGTGCTTTTGGTGGTTGATCTGATTTTTAGGTGTGGGTTTGTGAGATTAAAAGCTATAGTTTGAGTTTGCCTCTTTATATGATCTATTACGACATTTTCCGCAGTTTTGAAATGTTGGGTAGAGAACTGAATTTCATTTGGGAAAGAAAATGGAGAGGAGAACATTCTAGTAGCTAGCTGGTTGAGATAATACATTCATCTCCTCTCAAACTCTGCTTTCATTTTTTGTCTTTTGGGAGATTTCATTAAGAAGCTAATTGACTAGTCCCTTAAATTTAGCATCTTGATCTCGGGTCCAGTCAAAAATATTTAACTGATGGTTTCTTATACATCTGGCTGTCACAGTTATCACATATTAAAAGATAGCTGTTTATATTTTTTTTTTTTGCAGGAACAAGTGCCGTATTCAGTAGTGGGAGTGGCCGTGTTGCTGGATGCATGGTGACGGAGGGAAAAATAGTGAAAGACTGCGGAATTCGTGTTCTAAGAAAAGGAAAAGAAGTTCATGTTGGTGTCCTTGGTTCCTTGAGAAGGGTCAAGGAGATGGTAAAAGAGGTACTTTCCTGAAATTTCCACCTCTTTGTCTCTCTTATTCTTTCATCAACCGTACCCTCTCATTTCCGACCACTCTTGAAACTATGAAACGTTCAGATATCATCGGTCTATTCTTCTCAATACATTAACATAATTGATAAAATACTTGCCTCGGTTGTTCTCTGTAATAATTGTTCATGCAACGTCTTGTTATTTAAAAACTTTTGCCCTTCCTCATCATTTAGACATTCGAAGCCTTCTCCCATCTTTCCTCCTATGAACTGTAGTTCAGACAATGTTGCATCTGCTTCTTGAAATCTCATAATAAACACAGATCTGAGTTCTTTCACGTGAAAGAGCGATAGTGCAAGGAAAAAGTTGACATTATTTTCTGGTGTGTATTTTCTTTGTAATAACCATATGATATAAACAAAAAAGTAATATTCAGAATTAAATTTAGCTTCGGAAAATGCTCCTTGGACATGTTGCTTTGCTAGCTGTCTTCTCGAGTTGATCTTTGTTTTTGACAGGTAAATGCTGGGCTAGAGTGTGGAATTGGAATCGAGGAATTTGGTGAATGGGAGGAAGGGGACATCATTGAGGCCTTTAACACAGTGCAAAAGAAAAGAACACTCGAAGAGGCATCTGCCTCGATGTCAGCTGCCATTGAAGAAGTAAGGATACAGCTATAAAGAATCAATGCATGTTTTTCATGTGGGCTCGCTTGCTGAATATTCTTAAAGTTACATACTGCTCCAAAGAATGGTTCAAGTTTCAACCAAATTTCCTGGAATTTGACTTGCTAATGGTGCTGATGAGTTGTGGCTGCATCCTCATCCAAGCTGTTTGTGATGCCTGCCGACTAAACCTGCAATGGGATGTTGTAAGCTATTTCACTGTATATAGCTATATATATCAAAATCGAGCTCCATTTTGTTAAGAGCGACACGTTGAGCATTTATTCAAGTTCTTACAAATCCAGAAATCACATGTGTAGGATATGCATTGAGAAGAAGAAAGGGTATCGGATGTTCTATCATGAATGTATCTGTCTTGCAATTTTCCCAGTCAGCTTCTTTCTGGGAAGCATTAAAGTGAAGATAGGCAAAATTGCAAAATTGGTGCCGTAAGTATGGGGGGTGGCAGAATTGGGACCGTAAGTACAGGACTGGCAATTTTAGTCCTATAAGTATTGATTTTTTGGCAATTTTGGTCCTTCCGACCAAAATTGCCCAAAAACACGGCGAAGAGATTTGGGGCTTAGGGTTCCGACGTCCACGTGCGCAACTTAAACACGTAGGAGCTTGCGTGGCCAATGACGTGGCATTAGGTGGGAAAAAGAGCTCCTCTTTCTGCTTTTTTCACCGTATGTAAGAGCTCTCTCTCTCTCTCTCTCATTTTTGCTGTTACAAATGAAGTTGCAGGTGAAGAAAAACAGCAAAAATGTCTTTGGTGCGTCGAGAAGCAAGAAAATAAAATCAAGAAATCGAGTTCCATTTCAGTATCTCTCAGATAAAAATGGGGAAGTAGTGATTATATTTGAAGGTAGTTACTAACAAACCCAACGACTAGCTGCTAATCAACTAATAAACTCACTTCTACAAGAATTGTGTTAGGAGAAACACGATTGCTTCTTACTAATAAAAGTGTTAGTGCAAGTTGTAAAACGACAACTTTCCTCTGTGAAATAGCAACTTTTTTCGACAAAGACTAGACTTCCAGGCTCTGTTCATCACCTTCTTCCTTCAGCTTTCTTCTTCAATCCTGCTGCTTTTCATCCCTGTCTTCATGATGTACCATATTTGGATTGAGGAAACAAGTGTAGATTCCAAGGCATTAGGAGTTCACCGGGTTGTTTGGTTAGCAGCATTGTTGATCAGGTACGACTTAGGAGTTTAGGGGATAATTTGGCACTAAGCCTTCAGTCTTTTGTATTATGTAGCAGGCACTGAGCAGGTGCTTTCCATGCCATCTTCTAGAATCCCCACTGGTGACTGATGGGGCCAAGTGAAGTGAATCTCAGGTAGTGCCTAGAGAAAGGGCACCGAAAGAAACATGTTGATAGCTCTTCACTAAGTGCTGAACAGAAAGCCCAATCGCTTCTTATCTGTAGTGGACAATCTCTCAAGAACCTCCAACCAAATCAACTGCTGTTTTTCTCATCGCTGAGCAAAATAGGAGCATCACCTCCTCATCGCTGTCATCTCCAATGGCCTCATTCTTTATCCGCTCTAGATGTGGGTCAACAGCATCATCGACATCCTTCAGGTATGTATGCAAGAATGATAAAGAAGACATCTTTGTTGTTTTTTCTCACCTGCAACTTCATTTGCAGCAGCAAAAATGAGAGAGAGAGAGAGAGAGAGAGATCTTACATACTGTGAAAAAAGCGGGAAGAGGAGCTCTTTTTCCCGCCTAAAGGCATGTCATTCGCCATGCAAGCTCCTACGTGTTTAAGTTGCGCACGTGGACGTCGGAACCCTAAGCCCCAAATCTCTTCGCCGCGTTTTTGGGCAATTTTCGTCGGAAGGACCAAAATTGCCGAAAAATCAATACTTACAGGACTAAAATTGCCAGTCCTGTACTTACGGTCCCAATTCTGCCACCCCCCATACTTACGGGACCAATTTTGCAATTTTGCCAGTGAAGATATATTCACAGGAAGATATTACTCTGCAACACCTTTATCCAATTCCCTTGGATTTCTCAATTACTCTGTGGAAAACTTTTCTTGGTCTAGATTAATTTATGCCATTAATAGTCAGGATTAAATGCAATTTTCGTCCTCTAACTATAGTCCAATATCATTTTAGTCCTTTATTTATCTAGGGTTTGAATTTGGTCCTTTATGTAATTAAATTGCTCAATTTTAGTCCTATTTTGGCCGAAAAAAAACCAAGGCCGTCGGAAATTTACACATGGCTCCTACGTGAACATTTAAATTGGGGTTGGGATCATTGATTGAGATTTAAATGACTTGGCAATTTTCGAATTTAAAAAAAAAAATTACATGGCCAAACACTCAGCAAACAGTCGTCGGACGGCGGCGCGACGGACGACGGCGAGAAGATGAAAATTGCAAGATCTTTGCATACAGTTGATGAAAAACGACGGGACTGGTCTCAAACAACTCGCAACGACGAGAGAGGAAGCCAACAGTGGTGGTCCGCGACCGTGGGTCGGCGTGGCGACGGAGAAAAATGGAATATGGTTTTGCGGCGGACGACGATCGAGAGCTTCAAGTGGATGTATCTTTTCGCCTAGTTGATGAAAATTGGTGAAACTAGTACCATTAGAACCACAATGAGCAGGCGAATCCAACGGTACCAGTCCGCGACCGTGGGTCGGCGTGACGGCGGAGAAAACGGCGGCGGAATATGGTTTCGCAGCGACGACGATCGAGAGCTTCAAGTGGATGTATCTTTTCGCCTAGTTGATGAAAATTGTTGAAACTAGTACCATTAGAACCGCAATGAGCAGGCGAATCTAACGGTACCAGTTCGCAACTGTGGGTCGGCGTGACGGAGGAGAAAACAGCGGCAGAATGTGTTTTCAAGGCGGCCATGTAATTTTTTTTTTTTAAATTCGAAAATTGCCAAGTCATTTAAATCTCAACCAATAAGATCTCAGCCCCAATTTAAATGTCCACGTAGGAGCCACGTGTAAATTTCCGGCAGCCTTGATTTTTTTCCGGCCAAAATAGGACTAAAATTGAGCAATTTAATTACATAGAGGACCAAATTCAAACCCTAGATAGATAAAGAACTAAAATGGGATTGGGTTATAGTTAGAGGACGAAAATTGCATTTAATCCTAATAATCACAACTGTGAAGCATCTAAACATCACTTAACTACTGATACTCAAAATTTTGAATTTCAAGAAAATGAGGTCTCGGTTTTACCACTTGAGCTAGACATCATTGATTGCATAAACGGTTTGTAGTCGTTCACAGAAATGGAATTCCCCAACTGATCTTGATCTTTCTTCTGAAAACAGATATAAATTGAAGAAGTCCATCAGAAGGAATACAGCTTTAATAGTCTACTAGGAAAACTATACATTGAATGCATCTAGCATTTAAGCTTGAGAGATCTTGGCCCTTGATCTATCATTTCTTGGTGAAATTGGGGAAGATGATGATAACAACAGTTTGAAGAAACCACGCTCAGGGGTTGAGGTTGCGCTAGCCAAATGCTGTAAGAACTGCCTGAAAAATCAAATAAAAAACAAGGGTTAGTATGACCTCTGCGAAACCTCTCTGACAGTCAAATTAGTAAAGTAGTCGAGTGGGGCAAAAAATGGTAATAGTGTATTAATGCGTATCTTGCGTGGTTGGATATTTATAGATTTATCCAATTGTATAGATGAAATGTTGCCTAATTTATCTATAGATAGTATTAATCGACTATGATTTGTTAAAAAAACACGTAGATCCTGCCCTACTTTTGCACTTTTTTATGTTTCCAGATTTTTGGCAGTTAAGCCTGTTTTATCTACATACGTCATACCTTTTCTGTACAAAATGTTTATCTCAGAGACATCTCTCATTTGGTTAGTAGTAATGTAATGCTGAAATGAGTACTTATAAGCATTACATTAAAAGATGTCTATATACGTTAAATGGAATAGAATTGCGATAAAAGATCTAATCCGAGCTCCCGACTGTTGCTGCCATATTAGCTTCTAAATTGCACGAACAGACTTTATTCAGACACACACAGCACTTATTACACATTCCGAACAAACAAAAACGACAGACAAGTTAAACTACAGCTCCTTCACCCCTGATAAAAACATAGTGGTGAGAGGTGATTCTTGAATCTCATAATCACAGCCCATTATCGCATGTCGAAATACTGCTGTATGTACACTTGCAGGGCTATGGAGATCACTCGAACGGGGAGACTTCACGACTGTATCTCTCCCGATCAACCACTAATTTGTTGAAAGACGATGAGGCGGCTGATGCATAAGCCTTGTCCTCATCAATGGTGTCCAATATTTTGATCAACGGAGGCTTCGCGACTGAGATGAACTTGGGTGGAGCTACTTCTGTTGTGAACCTCAGTTTTGGAATTTTGGCCATCATGTGGGATTGGAATGGAGGATATGGCTGAATCAAGAAGGAG
Source organism: Sesamum indicum (assembly GCF_000512975.1). Lineage (NCBI taxonomy): Eukaryota > Viridiplantae > Streptophyta > Magnoliopsida > Lamiales > Pedaliaceae > Sesamum > Sesamum indicum. The sequence goes on from NC_026150.1 coordinate 22,301,275, forward strand.
CAAAGATGGAGGAAATTAACTTTGAGAAGTTGATGTACATAGAGAAGTGTGGAGGTCATATATATGGACTATGGTAGAAGTCAGGCTCAAATTAACCTGATTCTTACGACGTTGTAATGAATGGATGCATGGAGTTAATGTTATTACACAGAGAGGGGAAAATAGTGATCACACACCTGTCTCTCCTGCACATATATTTAGTTTTCTGACAAGGGGACCAAATTCTTGATAAGATTTTTGTTTTAGTGTTTCACAATCTTGATTGGCTTCAGCTTTCACCTGAATGTTAGGGAATTGTAAGATAAATTACAGCATGCGTGCAAAAATAAGTTAGTCGGAAGAATGCTCTTACGGCTATAACTAATGGTTCCTCAAGTTTGCTGCCTGCATCAACTATTTATACAGCAAAGCTCCTAAAACATTGTAAAATTGCAAATTTATCCTTAGTCATCCCATTAGCTACATGATTCTCGTTAATAGCCTCATGAGTTACAAAATTTTATTTTTAGCCCGTTTATCATATTCTATTAATATTTTTTATGAAAAAGGCACGTGCTCAACACGTGACTTATATTCAGAAGCCGAAGAGTTACGACCCACACCATTTCTATTAAAATACTAATAGAATTTTATGAAAGGAGTAAGAATGAGAGTATATGTAACTTATGAAATCATTAATGAAAATTCCGTAACTAATAAAATGAAAAATACTATGCAGTTTTTCCCGATCAACATGAATTAAGTACTAAGCCAGTCCCATAATGTTCACCATGCAAGAATTATAAGATAGAAAGAATATCTCAATTACATATGAATTTTCATATGGGAATAAACCATAGAGCCATTAAGATGTGGTCATCATGATCTCAGAACTCAAGAACTTATCCAATGGAGGGGGACCAAGTTCTGTTTTGTTGTGAATTTATCAAAATGTCATTTTTGTCCGCTGCACGATCTTCAATAGAACCACACACACGGCGACACGACGTCGGGCAGCCTTGCAACAAGAAAGCAGCATGCATTTATTTATTTTGGCAATGTATTAATAATACTATCAAGTGTCGTAGTGCCGTTCCTGCAGGTAAGAGGTCTTCTGCATCGGTGAGCAGTTGTGCAAGACAATGTAGAAAACTATAGCTGGGAACAAACAACAATTGAGATAATTGAACTGTTATACTTCTCAAGTTTAATATTAATTTGCAAAAAAGGTCCATCAATTTTGAAAAATTACACTGCATTCCTACATTCATGTTTTATAGTACGGATTTGCTCGAGAAAACAAGAAAGATTTTGTTAGGTAAAACATGATTGCATGGGGTGTCAGGTGTAGTAGGTTTTCGAGGAATTTTGTTGTAGTCATTGGAGAATTAATTAAAATCAGTCTAGAAAATAAGGTTTCGTTCTCCTCAAAAACAATATCAAACACTCGTCACATTTTTCAATGCATGTTTAAGACATTATAAAACTCAAACTCGAAATGAATTCATGGGTGATCGTTTGTTTTTACATTGATCATTATACGAAGGAACCAACTTCAGTTGTCATAATCACGAGTGACAAAATCAGTTGTAAGAATCTTTTATAAAGCAAGAACATTTTTAACTGCAAACTTACATGTTATAACCTAGTTCATGTGGAGGAAAAAGCTATCCAAGGTTGTTTGTTTTGGTGTTTGTCCAAATCTATGCATGCTCAACCTGCAGCAAGTTCATTAAAGGGAAATTGTCCTTAAGTCATTCAGAGTTAACCATCAAACATTCTTGAATTACCCAAACAAAGAAAAAGAAAAATAATCCAAAATTCACATAATTGATTAGTGCCTTAAATAAATGTTAATTTTTCCTAAACATATGGTTTGTGTCTGCTCCAGTTTTTCTCTAGAAATTCTCTTTTTCTCTAAGGGTAAATTACAATGGCCCCCAACGTTCCTCATAATTATAAATATCTTTTCGTTGTTTAAAAAACTACAAATACCTACTAAAAAGAATGGTCGTCCAACAAATCCCCTTTCATGACAGTCCATTGTAAGCGGTATTTATTAGACCACAGTTAATTCCAAGAAGGTATTGTAATTTTTCAAAATAATTAGGAAGTATTTATAATTACGACAAACCTAAAAAACACTGGTTGTTATGAATCACACACATATAAAGTGCTATAAATATGATATGATACTATTCAAATGTTTATAATTTTGAATAGTTATGTGTACATAATTTAAAGTGTATCATTATCACAAATATTTATCAATAACTATTTTGTTCCTACTTTAGTTTTTACTATTACATTCCAATTTGCATATTTCATTTTAGGATAAATTATGATGGGCTCCTCTAAAATTTGTCATAATTCTAAATGCATTTTCGTTATTTGAAAAATTATAAATATCTTCCTAAAATTAACGACCGTCTAACAAATCTACAATTGTTATAAGACCATCCACAAATGTAAAGTTAAAAGTTTTCCAGTAACCCTAAAATTTTAACTGGCTCATGTCCATTACTTAAGAGTTGTATTTAATTTGCAGTGAAAAAGGACCTAACTTTAATTATACTCATTTATCTTATTCCACAACTCATTAATTAAGAATATAAATTTGTTATGATTTTTCTCCTTCTTGACACTGATTAAAACTTTTACCAAAAAAAGAAAAAAATCTGATTTAAAATATCTCACTTTTTTAAAAAGAAAAAAAGAAAATCAAATATGACAGGAGTAATAAACAATTAATATCAATATTTTCATCATTATTATATAAGCAAAAAAAAAATTAGCCAATAAAATCTAATTTAGTCGACTACATTGAGAAACTGTAACCATAAAATCATAAATTCGAATTCCACCGATTATACGAAGTTTACTCTTTTGTACAATTGTTATATAAAGTACTTCAAGTATTTATATATTTAACACACACACACACACACAAAAAAAAATATGTTCACTGATTGGCGTCCAATAATTATTCTACACTAATTTAAAGGGTTTAAATGCATTTTTGGTCCCGTAATTTAATTATTTAGTATTTTGGTTCTTTAACTTTTTGATAGTATTTTGATTTTATATTATTTTAATTTTTACAATCTGTTATTTTTCCGCTAGTATCATCCTTATCATCGATAGAAAAAAAGAATTAAAACTGCAAAAAATTAAAAAAAAAAAAAGACCAAAATACTATCATAAAAAATTAAAGAACCAAAATGTCAAATAATCTAATTTATTGGTCGAAACATGAACTAATCCTAATCTAGAGATCCATATCTAGCCCGGTTCAAAAATTCAAATTTGAAAACGAGGGCTTCCATTCCACCACAACGGTACAACGAAATTAACGGCCTCCGGAAGGAATTTTTCTTCTTTTGATCCCACTCTCTGTAATGAGTAGTAATCTTCCAAAAAGCATTTGATCCTTTTTTTTTTGTATCTTTTCTATTGGAATTGAAGCAGTGTAATAAGTGCCTTTTTAATCTTTTTGAACTTCTTTTTTCCCATTCAAAACTTGAAAAAGAATCAGTTCCTCTGTCAATGGAAGATTTTGAATGGCATGACCCACTTCTTATAACTGATGTTTCTTGCCTGAAACAACAAGATCAAAGTCAAGCTCATAGTCAAACTCCTTGTAAGTTATCCAAGAGCTCGTTTATGTGCACAGAGATGTTGAGGATTAAGTTTTCTGGTTATTGGCAAATGGGTTTTTCTGATTTCTTGATTTTCCGTTGAAATGGGCAGGCGAGTTTCCGACTTTGTGTAGATTTCAAACTTCAATTATGGAAAACCCAGATGACTGTAGTCCCACCAAGATTGATGGTAATCTGTCAGAATTCCTATTCTTAGATTGAGTTTAGTTCCACATTTGGCGTTTCTTTTTGGATAATCTGTTTCTTGATTATGGATGGTTTTGATTTACATTTGTTAATGTCTTATCACTGAGATTTTGCTGTGCGGAATGAAAGCTAAGTTCCAAATTATGGGCTTTTCTGGACTAGTGTAGTTTTTGTTTGAATTTCAAGAAAGTTTGATCTTGAATGAAATGAGCTCTATGATCCTGATTGGGTAAATTACAAATGCTTTTCGTTGTTTTAGGTCATTCAATGTTGGGATTTTCGTTGACGTCGCCTGATTTAGTATGTGTGGGTTCACCTGATATTACTAACCAAAGGTATGAAGAATCACCTCGATTTTTTATGGGTGAAGGAATTGATGTCTCGTTAGAAAATGGGATTGAAGGGTCTGAAATCAGGGACTCGTTTAAGGCCTCAGCTGAAAAGGTGGGAGATTTATGTACAACTTCTTTTGAGCTTGTTGCACCACCATTAGTTGAAGAGGATTTGGCAGAACATTCTACTACTGTTATTGGGATTAATGTGGGATCCACTAGGAGAGTTCAGTTTGAAGGTGGGATAGAGTTTTCAGAGGATAGTAATTTCAATGGAGGAGATATTGTAAACACGGAAGATTCCATTTTAGGGGATGGAGAAGGCGTTAGTCTTTACCAGAGTGCACGATTTGGGGATTTTTCCTATTACTTTCAGAATTTAGAGACTGGGACATACATTGTTGAGCTGCATTTCGCGGAGATTGTGTTCACTGAAGGTCCTCCAGGGATGAGAGTCTTTGATGTTTTCCTACAAGAGCAAAAGGTGTGTGTTAACAGGTCACGTTCAAGTCATATTTTGTTGTGGCACATGATATGAGCACATATCCCTAATGGGTTTAAATTTGCAGGTCATATCTTGTTTGGATATTTATGCACGTGTTGGTGCAAATATGCCCCTGGTGATATCTGATCTTAAAACTTACATCAACCTGGACAAGGCATTATTCATTAGATTTGAAGGGGTGATTGGAAGCCCAATAGTTAGTGGCATTTTTGTTAGAAAAGATTCTTCTGAGAGTAAGCACAAAAACAGTTTCTAACTATTTTCAGAATTCAATTGCTTAGCACAATTTTGCTTGGCTGCTGATAAATTCATTCCTTTACTGATCTTAGGTTCTGGAGAGGTCAAAGTATCCAAAGAACTGGGAGTCACAAACATGCCATGGAGCGAGTTGTCTAATGTATCTTGATACTTTCAAGCTAGTCAAATACTTCCACATTAGGATCACAAGCCCTAACAGGCTCAACTAACTTGATTTTTTTATATTTGATAGGATGCTGAAAATTGTTCCAGTGATGGAGAATTACATAGGCTGCGCATTGAACATGCATTACAGAAGAAAGAACTCTCAGACATAAAGAGGGTGTTGGAGGAGCTTAGGAGGGAAAATGAGCTCAAGAGTAGAGAATGTCAGGAAGCTTGGACATCTTTGAAAGAACTTCAAAATGAGCTTATGCGGAAATCAATGCACGTTGGATCACTGGGTAAGCAAATCAGCTTACTGGTTGCATGTAATATATTATGAGGATTATGTATACACACAAAATTACACCTTTTGCTGATTTTCAACTCTGTAGCATTTGCAATTGAAGGCCAAGTGAAAGAAAAGGGCAGATGGTTTTCATCACTACGAGACTTGACAAGAAAGTTGAAGGTACACTGAGAGTTGTGGCATCTGTCCAGTCCAACAGGTCCAGAATTTTGTTTAATTCAAAATTCTTTTATGACAGATTATGAAGATGGACCATATCAGGCTTTCAGAAGATGCTTCACTCTTCAAGCAGTACCTTGCAGAGATGGAGGATGTCAGATCAATTGTTCAGACTACAAGTAATCTTTTGCACCTTTTTTATCGTCAATCTTCGTATCTGTTTACTTATGTTTTGATTGATATGTGTGTATTTCTTGGCAGTGAATCAGCATGTCCAATTACATGAAGATGTCAAAATGAAGTTCCTCCAGGCAGACAAGGAGAAGAAAGAACTTTATAACAAAGTTTTGGAACTAAAAGGTAAGGGCTTGACTTCTGATGATGTTATATCGAATAAGGCTCTAAATTGACAGGTGCTCAATTTGATTACAATTTTTTTTCCCTGCAGGAAACATTAGAGTATTTTGCCGTTGTCGGCCTTTGAACAGTGAAGAGATTGATGGAGGAGCTTCGGTGGCAGTTGACTTTGAAGCTGCAAAGGATGGGGAACTAATTGTCAAATCAAATGGGATATCAAAGAAGACATTTAAGTTTGATGCTGTTTTCAGTCCAGAAGCCGACCAAGGTATGTGGAATATGATCCCTGTTTTTCGTTGATCATATTGTTGCCATCATCTAATTAAATACGTTACTTTTGTTTTTACTCTGAGTGTAGTTGAAGTTTTTGAGGAAACAGCTCCACTGGCAGTTTCAGTTCTAGATGGATATAATGTTTGCGTATTTGCTTATGGGCAAACCGGAACTGGGAAAACTTTTACGATGGAGGGAACAAATGAAGCCCGTGGAGTTAACTATAGAACTCTTGAGAAGCTATTTGACATCATTGAGGAGCGAAAGAACACATTCCGATATGAAGTATCAGTGAGTGTTCTGGAGGTCTATAATGAGCAGATACGGGATTTACTAGTTTCAGATTCACAGACTGGTTTGAGTGCAAAGAGGTAGGTTGAATATAAAGCTTTGGACTATATTAATTACTTCGTTTATCAAGGTTTGACATCAGTGATATGTTCTGGTAGAAACCAAAAGTTATTGACCAAAAGCTTGTTAAAAATATTTTACACTCCTTGCCGAGAACCAATTTCTTCATTACCATTGTATATTATTAAGGGAAAATTATATATACATTTCTTCAGATAATTTTGGAAAATTATATTGACTACCCGTGTAGTGTAATTATTCGAAACTGGAACTTATTTATAAAATGTATCTAAATTTAGAGAGTATAAGTGTAATTATACCTCTTAATAGTTATTCTCTTCAAGTAAACAAATAAGGAGAAGCATTTAGAGAATTCACAGATGTTTTGTTAATGTACAACTTTATGTTATTTAGTTTGAATATTCCATATGTGCTGATGTCCATCTCCCATTTCATATTTTGTTATATTGAATTGCTCTGTGTAAGCTTGTAGTCAATTTAGAATTAATCCCTTTACATGTGGAGTAAACACAGGCTTGAGATAAAACAAGTAGGCGAGGGAGGACATCATGTTCCAGGATTAGTTGAAGCTCATGTGAACAATGTGAGTGAGGTCTGGGAAGTCCTCCGGACAGGCAGTAATGGTAGGGCTGTGGGATCAACTAATGCCAATGAACACAGTAGCCGATCGCATTGGTTAGCTTTCTCTTTGCACCTTACATAATGTGCTCTTGGTGCTATCAAGAAGGCCGACTAGTGCTGAAAACAAATGTATATTTTGGGTGCAGCATATACTGTGTAATGGTGAAGGGAGACAACCTACTTAATGGAGAATGCACTAGAAGCAAGCTGTGGCTGGTTGACTTGGCAGGAAGCGAGAGGATAGCTAAGACAGAAGTGCAGGGAGAAAGATTAAAAGAAACTCAGAATATCAATAGATCACTTTCTGCCCTTGGAGATGTGATATCTGCTCTTGCAACAAGAAGCCCGCATATTCCCTTCAGGTATAGGAAGTAATATAACCCTGTGCAAATGTACGATTCTATCTGCTATGTAGCTTTCTAAGGTTGTTACTTTCCATTTTCGTGTAGGAATTCCAAACTCACTCACTTGCTTCAAGATTCTTTAGGTATGTGCCCATATGCTTATGTATCTACTTTTGCAGTAATGGAATTGGCTTTCAGCTTGCCCTTTTAATGCTCTAAGTTCTTCGTTGGTTTTAAACTGAAACTTTTTGACTTATTAATTGCAGGGGGAGATTCAAAGACATTGATGTTTGTGCAGATCAGTCCCAATGAAAATGATTTGACGGAGACCCTTTGCTCGTTAAATTTTGCTAGTAGAGTTTGTGGAATAGAGCTGGGCCCTGCAAAGAAGCAAATCGACAAGAGTGAGCTCTTCAAATACAAACAAATGGTAATCACAGAATGTGCATATTCTCAGATCTGACCTCAATTTTTGTGTTTTTGTTGATTCGTCTCATTCCCTTGAACTATTGATTTCATGTATGAAGGCTGAAAAACTGAGACAAGATTTGAAGAGTAAAGAATTTCAAGTCAAGAAGTTGGAGGATACCAACTATGGTCTTGAGGTAAAGATAAAGGAGAGAGATGTGAAAAACAGAAACTTGCAAGACAAGGTATATGCTGCATGACATTTATTTGCAAAATGTATTGTTTCTTGAAGCATTCAGGGTCACTTTGCCAACAAATTTTCTGGAACAAAGACGAAAGATGATCCATTAGGTTTAAATACTTAAGTATTGTTGAACAATTTGCAGATCAAAGAATTGGAATCGCAACTATTGGTGGAAAGAAAGCTAGCACGGCAGCATGTGGACTCCAGAATAGCAGAACAGCTGCAGCAGCAACGACAAGAAATGAAACAACAGCAAGAGGAGCATAACTGTGAACCAGTGAGAGCACCACTTGCAACTAAAATACTTGGCGCACCTAAATCATCTCAATTTGAAAGCAAAGACCAAGTGAACATCACTTGTTCTGATGAAAACGAAGAATTCTCCTTTTGCCCACTTCCCACTGATGGATGTGCCAAGAACAGTAGCTCAGTGGATAAAGAAAATAATCCTGAGATAACTGAACAACAACTACGGTTGCCAAAGCAGACAGGTAGAGTCTCTCTTTGTCCAACCTTTCAAAGGATTTCTGCTGCACCAGCTCCACGACGCAACTCTCTCATTCCACTGCCAAGTTTACCAGGAGCAGCTCGGTTACCTCCCTCCTTTCTGCCATTGACTCCAATTCAAGCTGATAAGGTAGAAGATACTGGAGTTGAAATTACATGTTTGCCTGAACAGATACCTTGTGATAGTCCCAAAGATCAAAGAAACAGAAGTAAGAAGCTAAGTAGTGCAATAAGAAGAAGCCTTCAGAAGAAAATACACATGAAGTCTCCAATGCAGCCACCCCTTAGAAGAGTAGGCGTAAATGTCGGTACGGAGAAGCTCAGAGTCTCAATTGGGGGCCGTGGGAGAATGGGCCAAAGAGTGTTTCTTGGCACTGCTAGAAGAGCAGTAGCAAAGGATACTCAGCAGAAGCAAAGCCAAAGAGAAAAAGAAAGAGGATGGAACATTGGAACAGCAACAAGAACTCTTTTATAGTCGTTGAGTTTCTCATTTCATTCCTGTATTTATTACACTAACCATGCACAGTGGAAACATTGAGATGTTTTCTTGTTCTTCTGTTTCCGTTTTTGCTTGGGTGTTGGGGAAATATTATTGATGATTATCTGATGATGCTTATCATCTCTTTGAAAAATCTTGTATTTGTTTGATTGAAGTCAATTGGAGTGTTGATGTATATATAACATGAAATTGGTTTGAATGTTTGATTTTCTGCTTCCAATAGCCCCTTCAACACAATTTTAAGTTACTTATGACTTCAAAACAATTTGATCAGCAATTACTAATGCATTTATCAACAGCATAAGTAGCTGCTGTGCTGCAGAAGTAATATACTCAAAGTTGACGAAGAGTTTCTGGTAAAAGTGTATTCTTGATTATAGTTCAGCCATTACAATTTTTACAGGGAATAGGAGGTAAGTCTTTCTTACACAAACATTGTGAAAAACACCAGATAGTGAGAATTAAATCTTACGTTAACAACCACGTTGTCATGCCCGACAATTTCGTGATGGAGAAGGAAATGAGTTGTGTGAATCGGCAAACACGTCACTAATCATGTAACACTTAGGAGAGAGACGATGAGTCGTCAGCAAAGTTGGAGCACACATCACTGACATGCATGATGTCTGATGAGTCAACAACCACGTGATTGTAATAGGTCAGCTACAACATAGGAGTTCAGATAGCCGACATGCAAGAAGGACATGATGAGTCATACGCCACACTATTTGTCAGATTATTTACCACAAAGGAGGACACATCAATGAAACGCACGACGTTTTTGATGAATCACACGCCACGTTGTCTACAAAGTTATCTACAACATAGGCGGAGACGTAATGACTCATGAACCAAGTTGCGAGACAAGATTTGTTGATGAACCAGCAGCGTGACTTCTCAAATAGGAGGACACCTCATTGGCACGCAGGACGGTTTTGGTGAGCGAGTTGCAATGACGCCTGACAGGTGACTTACCACATAGAAGTGCACGTCGTTCACATTCATAACAGTTATAATGAGTCAATCATCACGCTATTTCCCAACCAATTTACCACATAGGAGAGAGGTGATGAGACATGAGACTTAGACGCACGATATTAACACGACGGGTAGTCATCCTCCACGTTGTTGGTTAGGTAATCTACCACATAGGAGAGAGATATGACGAGTCATGTGCCATGTGGGCTTTGCAGGATTAGTTGATTGAGCAATAGTAGCCATGCTGTCCTACTAGGTAATTTTGCACGTAGAAAGCATGCCACTGATTGTTGGATAATTAAGCTGATAAGTCAGCACCACGTCAGCGAACACGCCTCTGACACAACAGAGTTTGTTAGGTTAGACTGCAAGATATCTATTAGGTCATCTACAATGAAGAAGACTGGAGATGAGTCATGAACTAAAGAGAACACATCATCGTGCCACAATGTCTGCCATTTCATTTACCACAATCTCAAACACATTGACGAAACTCTGGATCACAATGGTGAGTCTGCAGCCACGGTTGTCCGTCAAGTGATTTGCCACGAAGTGTCATGCGCTCAGTTGGACATATTGGCGTACAAGTCAACATCTTTGTCGTGAGTCAGCTGCCAACCTAATGGACACATCAGCTTAGACCGGGTACCAATGGACAGAGAGAACATTGTCCTCATAGGCAAGATTGGATGAGTCAGCTGCCCAGCAGGAGCAAACTGGGCACTACACTAGGTCCACATGGTTGTACGTCATAACAGACTGATAGCTAAATGCGAAAGCAATAATGAAACAATTATGTTCACAATTGACTTCCAATTCCTCCATCCATATAAAGGCCTGACATTTCAATGTTCTTTTTTTTTTTTGGAGCAGTTGCTATATATATATATGTAAATAAATCAAAATCATATGATAAAATTATTTAAAGACAATGTTTGGTATATAATTATTGATTTCGTCAAAATATTATATGATAAAACTCATCAAACGAATGTTACAAATTCAACATAAATGCCAATTTAGAGGGCTGCGCCGTTAATAATATATATGATGATTAAGACATTACCAACCACCACTTTTGTCTTCGTACTCGCAGGCAATATTCGCATCCATGCATGCTAAATTCAATGTTGCTTAGGAAAATTTTTGTTCCAATTTGATCAAATTAAATTAATTATATAATAAATGTGATATGCTTATTATGTGATTGGTCGCTTTACTTGAACTATACACCAATTACAAGACAAGTATATTACACTTGCTATATAATTAGTTCATATTTAGCCGAGTCAACTTCAAATCTGAATGTCGGTAGCTGTTTATGTATTGAATGTATGGATTATTGTCACTATCTCTCATTTTTAAAAAGTAGAGTATGTGTCAATCATTTAAGTATTCGATATTAAAATAACATCTAAAAAAACTCCTTCCAGACCATGATTGTATTGATCCAGTCCTCCTGAAGAAAATGTGAGGACGAAAAAAAAAAAAAGGAAAGTAGCTTAAAAGTTCAGGTTGAGATTTTATGAAAAATTCGAGGTTGTGATTCAAGTCGTGCCAAACATGTGGATACACTACACGAAGTTATGCCAATAGCTTTGGAAATTAGAAAGGAGAGTAAATTTATTGATAATTAATAATAGCAAGAGATGAAAATTTTAAATTCTTGTGATTTTAAAATTAACAGAAAAAACGAAATATTTTCTTGCTACAATTAGAAAGAAGTTTTAATGTTGTAAAATTTCGCAGCTGGCATTGACAAAAATTATGAAAAGTTCCCACCAAAATTTTTACTAACAAATATTTTCGTTCGTAAAATCAACAATAAATTGATTTAATACTAAAAATCAGCAATGAGATAATCAATTATCAAGTAAATATATTTCTTACTAAATTCATCGCTAAACGTAACTTAGCAATGAATTCCACTATTTTTGCAAGGAATACGCATTGTGTTGTTGCTAATGACATTATTTCTTGTAGTAATATATATTTTTCTCACTTAATATGAGTTTTTTTTATAATGGGTATTTGTGTATCTCATTTTTAAATTTATTTATCAATTTATCATAATATGAATTTATTGACCGAATTAATATATTTATCAGTTGGACTAAAAATTTGTCTCAGAAATAAATTTATTCCTTTTCTAGCTAGTTACAAGTTATAAGTGCCCCATATTGTTCCAATTAACAGTCAGGGATTGTTACATAAGCTGTTCAATTTATGTTGTCTGAATGGTATAAATTATGCGTAAATCAAGCAACTATATTGGTAGGTAATCCTACCAAGAATTTGAGATAATTTTCATGTTTTTGTCTTTTGGTTTTCTCAAAATGCAGATTCATAGTACCACAACTCATCATCCAGCTACCTTCTCAATTTCCTTATATATTTTTCTATTTATTCTCTTTAGGAAATTAATTAATCACATAATTCTCTATTACATCAAGATATAAAAAATAATTAAACAGTACCAACATCTCCAAATTAAATTAAATTATATCATAAATTACTATAAAAACAAATAAATATTCGAATATTGATGAAATTTGAACCTACAACAACTCGTCCTTCTCCATTCTTTCTACTACTCATTATCATATTCTAAACTGGCTGAGTCTCTGTCTCCATCAATGGCCAAAGGGATTTTTATTTTTATTTTCTTTTTAAATATTTGCTCCTCTTTATCAGAGTGATAAAGGGTTTCTCTTATGAATAATTGAACAATTAATGGATGAATTTAGTTAGAAGCATTAAATTAAAAGGTCTACAGCACGTATTTGATTCTTGTTTTTTCTTCTCTTGTAAATTTAAATATAAGAGCGTGTTTATAAAAAGTCTCGTACTATTGTAAAATATTCAATTTGAGCCATAACTGTTATTAAAAGAGTAAATTCTCATCAGCACAATCGCAATAAAATGCACAAAAGTGGACGAGAATTGCTCCTCGTTATCAATTATGATTCTCGGGTTTTTCTTTTTTTGTAAATAATATATAAAGACATAATTATAAAAGTCGTGGTTGTTGTAAAATACTCAATTTGAATCCCAATTACTATCTAAGTTATGGATTCAATGCTCAGCACAACACAATCCCAACAAAATGCAAAGTGAATCAAAACTACACCTTATCATCAATTATAAATCTTGAGATGTGTTCAAAATCAGATGTAGATGAGATGAAACTTTAGAAGCAGTTCTGGTCAATCATGGCTTGTTGGTGTGCCCAATTCTGTGGGTCAGCAGACAAATAGGAGCCATAGCCAACTGTGTTATCTACACATTTTTGTGTACATTAAAATGAGCATCTTTTCTAGTTGCACTTATTAAATTAGAGTTCTTGATTCTATCAACATGCCATTTTCTTTCTTCTGTTGTCTTTATTTCATGCATATAATTAATTATTATAGCTAGCCTCTTTTTCTTTGGAGGGTTGGGGGTGGGGGTGTTGGGATCTAAGTAATGATTAGGAGTTCATATGCCTAATAAAAGTGGGTTGATCATTGATGCATGTGACAATGTGAAGCAGAGGTACAATTTGCAAGATTAATTAATGGTAAGAGTATTTAAGATAACTTATTGGAGTTTCTATAATATAATACCCCATCTATATATCCCAGAATAAAAAATCTTATTTTCTTTACAAAACCATTTTAAAATAAACTTTTATTTCACTTTTGAAGAAATATGACTTCTCATTATGATTAATTATCATAATTAAAAAAAAAAAAAGATCATAAGGAATACAAATGAATCGTAGTTGCCCAACCATCGTTAACCGTTGTTTACAAGTGAGAACAAAATATTAACTATAGTTAAAATTTTTGAAAAATGTGGCGGCCACAACTGACGATTGAATACAAATTAACTGTAGCTGTCTAAAAGTCGTTAGCTATTGTTTGTAAGTGAGGCCAAAATATTAACAGTAGCTAAAGCCCTTGGCAAATGCTTTGCTAGTTATTGATAATATGGGAAAAAAATTAACTTTTTTTATAGTGTTTCTTAAACACTCTCTTACTCAAAGTAGTGACTTAGAGCGGCGTTTGGTTAAGGTTTTTTTTTAAATATTTTATAAGCTCCTATATCTTATAAGATATTTTATAAAATATTTTAGAAAGTTATAAGATGTTGGATCTTATTTTAAAAATAAGCTCCTAAAGTATTTGGATAAAATAAAATGTTAAAAGTTATAAGATGTTAGGATGTTTGGCATAATAAGGTCTTTTATTGGTAAAATTAACTAATACAGACATGATATTATTATAATCAAATCTAAATATTTCATTATTAGTTTTTTAAATTTAGCGATCCAAACACAACGTAAAGCTTTCATTTTAAAAAGGTCGGCATAAATCCAAATAAAAGAATTTAAAAAGGTACAATGCATCTGGAGAGGGTGGGATTAAATTTTCCTAAATCAGTTCCCTATTCCATCATAATTGTGCATGCATTTGACGTTCAAATTAAAGGTTTCAAATCACGGCCTTTCATGTGTTCTTTCCCCACATATCTTTTAATTTGGAATTAGGGCTAAAGACAGTCTAACACCTCCAAATGATCATAACCAGCTGGTTCATGCACAATTTCACATATACACATCTTTACACTTCTAGCTATACTCCAATTCTAGTGTGCTCCCGTCATTTCAACTACTGTTCCATGCTTGTCATTGCTACCGTATATTTACAGAATTAAAATTATATTTTTTCTTAAAATATGTGTATATTCTATGAATTAATTGTACAATTTAATCATTTTTATTATATTTTAATGACTTAAATATTGAAGAGTTATAACCATGACTTTAATAGTGTTATTCTTACAATTTTTATGAGCACAGGTGAATTAAAAAGAGATTTATGACTTAAGATTTGAACGAAGACTTATGTAATTCTGACATCAAATCAGTGTAACAATATTCAACTCCTAACCACTAGACCACTATACTTGGTGGTATATAGGAAAAATAATTAAAGAGAGGGATTATATTGCAAAAATATTATTATACTTGTCCCGTTTGGATTTGATAATATTTCTTTTCAAATTATATATTTAGTCACATAAAAAAGTACCATACATTTACGATATAATTAATTTGAGTTTAGTCGACTATGATTTAAATAAAAATTTCTCATAAATAATACATAAAAATAAGTACTAGAAAAATAAATTTATGTATCACAATATTTTTTCCATGACACCCATTTGAACAAATATATAACAGGAAAAATCGTGTTTTTAGTCCCATATGTTACGGTCATTTTCAATTGAATACCATTTGTTATGATTTTATCACATTGCATCTTATAAATTGAAATTTTTCTCAATTTTAGTATTTACATGCACTTTTTGTCCAACAATTAACGAAGTTATTAGTAGTTTCACGAGACTTTTCATACATTTTTTTTATTAATTATTGGGCAAAATAATTTATGTGAGGACTAAAATTTTTTAAAAAAAAATCAACTTATGAAATATAATTAAATAAAATCATAACTAAATTGAAAAAAAATCTGAGATATGAGAAAAAAAAAAAATTACTCCCTATAACACCACGCACATATGTCTTTCAGTGCTAAGCCAGAGACAGACATTGTGGTATGTTGAAGATTAAATGCGCGTATGTATTATGTATTGGTGGCATGCTGATACATTTGCCCTAATCAATTAGGACCTACATCTACATGCATCAACATGATTCTCTACGATTAGGACTTGTGTCCTCATTGGGGATGTCTTGGAATGAAACAGTAGTAATGCCAATCAGATTTTGGTCGAATCAAATCAAATAAAGAGTAAGTGTGATACAATTGTTATATTGATCATTTTTTTTAAAGTAAGAGCTCGTTTGGTTCATATGATAGAATTAGGTGGGATGAAATATTGATGATAATTAATCTCACCTTCCATTATATATTATTTGATTTGAGGTATTATACGTGTGATATCTCATGTGATAATATAATATAGTACTTGGTTGAAGGGATTGTAAAGTATGACTAAATGTAAAAAGACTATTACGGGTATCGTTTTCTAAATTATTTTTATTTTTATATTGTAATTTATGAATGATTACAAAAAAATTAAAAAAAAAACTCTAAATTATTTATTGAAATAGAATTAATTTGTGAATCAATATTTCTTTTTTGTTACTATATTCATAAAAAAACAGAAGTTCTAAATACACATTCAATTTGACAACTGATCAAAACTCAAATATTTTAGAAAAGTCCCCAAAAAATAATGTAATATTTTTTATTATATTATTATTATCTAATTATTATAATTTAAAATATAACTTTTTTAATTATTTAGAAAAAAGAAAAACTCTGAGGGTTGTTTCAAAAGATTCATCTCGTATTATTCGTGGGAGAAGAAATAGATGGAAAGAAAAAGGGAGTAAGAGGATAGAGAAGTGAAGACGGATAGAGAGAGTGAGAGTACGGAGAGTGGAAGTAGAAATGAGGAAAAAAAAAATTTAATACAAGTTTATTATAATTTATAGGATTGCGTATCCCATCTAAGAGATGGGATCCATTATCCCGTAAATCCTTATAAATAAGACTGGGCCTTATATTAATACCGAGCTCTAATAAGCCAACCAACCGTGTGATTATGCATGATATGTAATCTTATCATGCCTAATCATGCGAACCAAACGGAACCCAAATGTATTACACTTGCCATATAGTTAATTCAAGTTCTAACAAACTCGATTTGTATTAGAATTTTCCGACAATCAATAACAATTATTTGTGAGAATTGAATCTAATAACATTGTGGCAACACATTTGGATGTGAGTCTCACGGCACTTTACTTTGCATAGGTAAGGAGGCTTAGAGGACACTTGGGTAATGATATAGGCAAGTGTCTTATACTGGTTGCAAATGAGGAATTTGAGTGACTTATAAGTCTCAAGATCTTTCCTCTTTAATCGGTATTTTTTTAGGATAAAATCATAAGACCCATATGAAATTAGAATAAAATAATATCTTAAAATAAGATATCAACATCTTTTAACTTTTTTAAGAAATAATAAGAACAACATAATATATATGTTTAAGATCTTCATAAGCTTGATGATTACCAATATCTTCGTAAAATTTTTATTATTATTATTATTATTGTTATTATTATGATGATGATGATGATGATGAGTTGAGTTCCAATCCATCATGCAAACTCAGCTAGAAGGTAACTTCTCAAGCTTTTAACTCTGTCGACAAATTTATGACTAGAAATCAGTTTCCAAATCACCCATACCCCTCTCAGTACCGACGGTCGACAATGAATTTAAGTGTAGATGAGTATTATATATTGGTCGCAAACAAAGAAATCGAGAGTTTATAAGTTTTATGATGTTATCTCTTTAGTGTAAAGTTTTTTTTTTAGATAAAATTGTGAGGTTCATATACATAAAATTAGAGCGAACAATACCTCATGCAATAGGACACTCATCAAATTGTAAGTGATATTATTTAACATTGTCTGTGGGACTGAGGCAATGTGCTCGATTCAAATTTTCATTCCGAGATTTAATGATGTAGGCAGATATTGCAAACTAGGAGCATGAACGGTTTATGAGCCTCGAGGTCTCCTCTCTCTAACGTGAGGTCGCATTTTCAAAATAAAACTATGAGTATGAAGCCAGCGCGAATAATACCTCATGCAATAAGATACCGGTCGTGTTGCAAGTCACATTATTTTTGAAATGTTATTTTTTTGAAAAAAAAGAAAGAAAGAAAGAAATACAACTTCCAAATCCACATAACGCCGCAAAAATATAACAAAAATTTTTTTTGGGGGGGGGGGGGGGGAACTTGAGGGCATAATCACGTGACAACGGCATGCACTCTAATAATTACTGATATTTTTAATATTATTTTAATGCATGAATTATTAAGCATTAACTCGACTGGTGTATGCATTATTGCTGAATTATTTCTGATCCCAAACCCCCTTTTTTATTTATTATTTCCCATTATTATTAATCTTTATTATAATAACAATAAAAAAATAATAATTTACTGATATTTTTATGAGCTAAAATTCACTTGAGATCGGGTGAGGGCAGCGGCATCGTAGGGCCGATGTTCACCACGTGGCTGGCAGCATCCTCCAACTTCCCACGTGGACCCACAGTAACTTAACATGGCGGTTACGTGGGACCCATCCCCCCTTAATTCATTATGGGACCCACCGTGCCTAATTAATTCTGAATACCAACCAAGAAACTTCTAATTATAACTTATTGTTGCTCTAATAATTATTAATTATTTGCAAGTATATGATATTAGTAATTAATTATAAGTAATTAAGATGATGACATGTTTATAATGAATTAACAAAAAAATAAATAATAAATAAGTATAATTAAGTAGCCTCCTTAAGAGTTTTGAAATTATGTCTAAATTTTGGAGATTTATTTCACTATAATAAAGTATAATATTATTATTGTCAGAATGTCAAGTGACAACGTTCTGTTCCTAAAAATATATATTAAATGACACTAAATTTAATTTTATTACAGTATAAATATTACTTTATTAGTAATAAGAATTATACATAAAATTTGACCACATATAAAACAGTGATAGGTGTATATCTATTCTATAGTCATTATATATGTGTTATTAATCTATATTTGACTAGTTTATTCATATTTATTTTACGACTACTGATTGTGGATTCGAGTTCGACGAAGGTGGGTATATAGTCTATTTTTTTTAGTAGTATCTTGTTTTTTTTTTCGTTTATTTTGAAAATGTATGTTTAATTTTATTTGATCGTGGTAGATAGTATTAATTTATTATAATTATTAAATTTTAGAAATTAATATATAGTATAGGAAATAATTAAATTTTTTATAATGACATCAATGACTAAAAGTTATTAAATAAATTACAATGATAAATACTAACTTAAAGTAAAATAAATATCTACGTATCTGATAAAATTTAAGTTCATGATTTCGAACGCTTGGCTACCCCAAGCTAGTTATCCTTGTAACTTTTCTAACGTATGTAACTTCAAATTTTTAAGGTTTAAATGATCGATAAATCATGCTTTCACGATTCGTATTCATACTAGAAGTCAAAATTAAACGAGTATTTACCCCTTCTGTTCCACATAAGATTTTTTGTTCGCGTTGAATTCATCTAAGTGCACCTGTTTTATCTTTAACAGATGTGCCACCTCAGCCTAACTCCCAACTTGACAATGTCTTCAGTTTGGATCAGCCCGTGGAGGAGAGCCTTGTTCCAAAACGAGGAGCAGTGCCACGCCTCCAATTAACAAAACAAATCAAACAACATTAAAAATCGTGATACTTCACTTTCGAATTTCAGCTCCAAGAGTCAATATTTTTGCACAAAAACTAGTTTTTCTTTATCACATGTAAATACATACCATATAATAACTGAGTTTTAAATCTGGTCGGTGTAAAATAGTATTATTCCAATTGAATGTATTATACTTAATAGGGCTAATTATACTTCGACCCTCTTAAAAACACAAAATTACACTTTTTCCTAAAAAGTTTAAAATTTACATTTATACTTCCTTCAAAATTCTCTATTTGCAACTGACCTCTTTCCATTAAGGTTTGAATGAAAAATATTGTACCCATAAAAAATTAACACAAATTTTCGACTTTACCCCTAATTAAATATTTTCCTAATAATATTTTTATATTTGTAAGAGGTAAATTTTTAATATCAGTAATATCATTTTACATTTTACAAAAAGGTTCTAAATGTAAATAACCCAACTTAGTAACTTAGATCAAAGGATTGAGTACAGTCTTGATAAAGAAAAAATGAATATTCACACTGAAATAAATACAACTTTTCTGAATTAATAAAAATATCATGTTTGGTCAAATTGGCATTAAATGCTCAATAATAGAGCACATGACTTTATATTATGCATCTCCATTTCATGTTCTTTCCAATTGTTATTACATTCATAAATTGTTAACTCATCAAAATAAATTATATATCTTTTATAAGAGAAATGCACTAAAGTTTCTTCCTACATTTGTTTGTGTTGAAAAATAATAACTTACAAGTATTTATATATATATATATATATATCATACTATTAATGTGCAAAGTAATTATATATCTTAATGTCTATTTTATATATATGAATTATTAAATTACTCTTATATAAAAGAATAAATTTATCAATATGTCAATTTTTTTCTTTCATATTTCCATTGAATCACATTATTGATTGTAAATACATTGCATGAAATTTATGATATCTATCATATTCAATTTTACGTGAAAATCATAATATATGATAACTAAAATTTCTACTTATTGTATCTGATTACTATTATATTTATATATTTACCGAGTAAATTTTTGTTTTTTTGTTGCACCGATATTGAGTATGCCACGACTGCTATTTTTTTTAATTAAAATTTTATTGTTTTTTGAAGTTTATCCTAATATGCTATTACAAGCAAAGTTGTAATAATTCAAATTTTTGTCCCAAAAAAAAAAAGACACCTTAATGGCTGATGTATGGGTATGTACATGTATAAGTTATTTAGCTTTAGATCGAGTGATAAAAAAGGAAGCGAGTGAATCAAAGTCTAAGATTAATAATTTGTTAGTCCGAGATGAGATTTTAAGGTATAAGATTTAAAATCTAAAGTTATACTTATCGAAAGAGATTTGATGTGGCTGGTGTCTGTTGCCCGACAAATATTTATTCTAATTTTGTATGAATTTTATGTGTTCTAAGAAAACACCTCATTAAGAAAAGGGATAATTATACTCTCTTTCTTGACGTTTGGTGTAATTGCGTATAGACCTTTCTGTAGTTTGAAAAATTACATTTATTACCCCTTGTGTTTGCTTCCGTCTAATAAATAAGTTTCTCCACTAGACAAAATTCATCGAATTTGCTAACATTAACAAATAAATAAGATACAGATCATGTTTATCCCCTATTGACTTGTTACTGACTTAGTGCACATAAAATAATTTTTTTTATGATTAAATCATACTTATACATCTGCACATGTTAATGTATGTGAGGAGGTATATTTTCACCATGATAAGGGTAGTCATAATCAGAAAAAATTTATTTAATTCGTAATAAGTTAATTCAAGGGTATATATCAATTTTTATTTAGTTTTTTTCTGTTAATATCAATAAATTCAATAAACTTTCGCTAACGGAGAAACTTATTTTGTTAAACGGACGCAAATTTTAGGAGTATAAAATATAATTTTTTAAATCATAAAAGATCCACGAGTAATTACATCAAATCTTAAGAAAGGAAATTGTGATTGTCCCTTGAAAATAGAAGATTTTGAAATTTATAAATCACTCAAACTCTATTTTTGTAATTGATATAAAATATTTGACTAGATATAAAATTTTATCCAAAGGACGCGCGTCTAATAAAAGAAAACAAAAAGGAAAATCAAAGTCCAGGGTAATGAATAAAGGTAAAGCAGAGGCGGATATTGGAGGAATTTTAGCACGAATTTAATTTATTATATAATTAATTTAATTCGATCAAATTTAATAGAATTAAGAATTTTTATCGGATAAAGAGTGTATTTTTGGTGAGAATAATGATGTGCAGATGCTTCACTGCGTCGTAATAATTAAACAATGAATTGTAAGAATGGTAGTGTATAGAAGTCAACCAATAACAGTGTGGAAGCATTACACAGTGACAGGCACAGGCACAGACAGACAGTGTCACAGACAAAGCTCTCGAAATCCGATATCTTCAATTGCTGCTCTTGCCGACCACTCCTACCACACCCCATGCATTCCAACTTCCATGCACCCCCCCTTTCCTCACATTTAAGTCACCCTACTCCCCCTTTTTTTTCTTGTTTATTCTTCAACGTTTCGCCGTTTATTGTAATATTTAATACGGATAATTTGACTTTCTCTTTGGAATTTAAGTAATCGCACGTCAATTTTTTTTAATTTAAAAAATTATATTAGTATTTTAAAATTTATTTTATTAATCAAAATTCATCGAGTTCACTCCGTTATCCTCCTCTATTAGGTATTCATCTAATTTCTGTAGCAAATTGATCAAAATATATTTTTAAATTATAAATTATAATTTTGTACATTTCAGAATGTGTAGAGTATTTTGTGGATTAATACATTCTATTAATTATTTACTTTATCTATTTTAATTTGTTTTAGATTTTCTTTGTTTTAAAAGAAAATAAAAAAATCTTGATTTTTGGGTAGTGGAGACAATATGAAAGAGGTTGGAAGGTTAGGCAAAGGGTTACTTCTGAGGCGGTTGGATGAGTTTTTATTACCACTCACAGCTTGCAATTTCACTTCTTTAATTAAAACCTTAGTCAACTTCATTAACCCCTTAGCTTTTTTTAATCTCACCCTCATACACACACAGTCTCCTCAACCAAACACGTTATTAACATTAATTATATGTCCCCCCATCCTCTCTCTCTCTCTCTCTCTATATATATGTGAGATAGAGAGAGTGGCAGTCTGATTCTTGAGCACAACCACCTCACAGCCTACGAAGATGGAGCAAGAAGACTCTGTTTACTACTTAGCTGACTCCGACCTAGACCTCAGCTTCACCTCCGTCGCCACCACCGACCGCTCTCTCTCCGCCCGCAGCAGCTTGGCCCGCAGCAGCCTCACCCTCAGCTTAGTCCCGCCTTCCACTGCCGTTCCTAATTGCCACCCCCGCCCACACCGCCGCCATGACAACCCCAACTGGGCTGCCATTCATGCTGCCACCACTTTGTCTTCCGACGGCTCTCTCCACCTCCGCCACCTCAAGCTCCTCCGTCTCGTCGGATCCGGAAACCTCGGCCGTGTTTTCCTCTGTCGCCTCCGCGACTACGACCACGCCAACTTTGCCCTCAAAGTGGTCGACCGCGATTCCTTGACTTCCAAGAAACTCTCCCACGTTCAGACGGAGGCGGAAATCCTCTCCTCTCTCGACCACCCTTTTCTCCCGACGCTCTACGCCCACTTGGAGGTTTCTCACTATACTTGCCTCCTCATGGACTACTGCCCTAACGGCGACCTCCACGCTTTGCTCCGCAAACAGCCCTCTAACCGGCTGCCGATTCAGGCCGTCAGGTTCTTCGTTGCGGAGGTTCTCTTGGCTCTTGAGTATTTACACGCTCAGGGCATTGTGTACCGTGATCTGAAACCGGAGAACATATTAATCCGCGAGGATGGTCACATTATGCTGTCGGATTTTGATTTGTGTTTCCATTCTGATGTTTCGCCGAAACTGGATTCTCGGACCCAGATTAAGGTGTTTTCCAACTCGTGTTTCGGAGACCGGCGACGGGAAGAACGTGTGACGGAGTTCGTCGCCGAGCCAACGTCGGCGTTCTCGAGATCATGCGTCGGCACCCACGAATACTTGGCGCCGGAGTTAGTCAGCGGTAACGGTCATGGGAACGGAGTGGACTGGTGGGCGTTCGGGGTCTTGATTTATGAGTTGTTGTACGGGACGACGCCGTTCAAGGGCGGGAGCAAAGAGTCAACCCTGCGCAACATAGCGTCCACCAGAGAGGTGAGGTTTCCGGCGGTGGAAGGAGAGAGAGAGGAGGCAGGGATGGCGGAGGCCAGGGACTTGATCGAGAAATTGTTGGTGAAGGATCCCAGGAGGAGGCTAGGGTGCACTACGGGTGCGACGGATATCAAACGTCACCCGTTCTTTAACGGGATAAAGTGGCCGTTGATCAGGACGTACCGGCCGCCGGAAGTTCGTGGGCTGGCGGTGAAACGGAGTAAGAGCAAGGCCCAGCTGGTGGGCGTTGCATCCCCCAGGCGGCGGCGTTGCTTCTGGAAGAGGCTGAGCCATTTGACGAGGATTAAGTCGTCTAAGTACAGCTTAAATTCGAATCACAATTATTATTCGTACGTTAATCACAAAGTTTGAGGTTCTTGATTTTGTTTAGAATTTGTTGTAAAATTTGTGAAAAATGTAGGAAGATCAGAAAATACATCAAAATTTTGGTGAAATTTCTGTTTGTTTGAGCGAGTTTATACATACATGTAAATTCATACAAATTATATATTAATGATATTTTCCCTTGTCTTTTTTTGCATTATTTTTCCAGAATTATTATGATCGAATTAGTGATTGGTTGTCAGGAGCCAATGAGGATCCATGTCAATCTATTATTTGGGCTTTAGATTTCAGAAAATTTATACCTTGTCTTATCAGATCCAACCATTTACATACAATTATAATATTATGGTAAATTTGCATTTTATCATTCTAATTATACTCGTTTTTACACATAATTGCCCTCTATATATTTTTTTGTATTTAATTTACCATCTAAAATTTATTAAATTTGTACTTTTCATCTATGATTGTTTTTCGATTGTTTTTTCTATTGGAAAAAACATCATATATTTGTATGTGTAAATATCATATGTGCAGTTCATGTCATGTTTTGCGACAGAAAAAAAAAAAAGATCAGAAAATGGGTATATACATATGGTAATGTACGAATTTTACAAAATTAAAATGTTAAATTGATAAAAAAAAAAGACAAAGTGTAAAAAGGGATATTACTATATAATTAATCATTCTTTCTAAACTTTACACTAATTATATGACAAATATATTATATTTATCTAATTTGGGTCTGCCCATAAGTGATGAATTATTATTAATTAAACTGAATTAATTACCATTGTTCCTGTCAAATCTAATTAAAATCATTACAACAATCATACTCTAATTAATAAATTTAAATAACACCTACTATTCAGTAAAAACAATACATCAACTATTCAGTAGGCACAACATTCAACGCATCAGGTGGGTTTGAAACCCATATAAACTCTAAGATTTTATACAATTGACTTTAACTAGTGGAGTGAAATATAACATAAAATATAAAATTACAATTGAAGATTTTAAGTACTCATAACAATATATAAAATGAAAACTACAAATTCGGAAAAGAGAATCAAGTGTGTATTTTCTCGTTCTCAACTGAAAAACTAACACAAATGAAAAGGTGTGATTAGGGTTGTTAATTATTTTCCTCTTCTAAGTTATTTAAATTGAGTGGGAGATGCATATCATTGTTCAAATTTATTTGAAAAATTGTGTTTGAATTTAATTTTATTATTAATTTAATTGAGTTCAAATGAATTTTAATTAAATCAAACATGAATTGAGCTCGAGTAATATGATATTTTTAATTTGTAAATTCATCGAAAATTCAGCATTTCATTTTCCGTCACCAAGATGTATTTTCCAACGACCTAAATGAAGCCATTGGAATTCCCATGCAAAAATTCCGACAGAATGCTGTTTCCGTCGGAAAGATTTTCAACTTCGCTTTTTGAGGTAACTTTCCTTCGGTGGGAAAAACCGTTGCAAATTTCAATGCTATTTCTTTTTCTTGTTTTAATAGTGAAAATTACAATAATGATCTTTTATCATACGCTCATGTCACACAATAGCATTACACCCATACATATATATACATGCGATCCCATTTCTAAATTATAATATAATTTAATTTATTTTTAATTAAAAAATATATATAAACTACACATTATATAACATTACGAGTAACATGAAAATATAATAGAAATCCTACACTGTAAAATCACAAGAAACCCCTTCTTTCAGGTATCAAACTTAAAATTGAGGCAAAACCCTCGTCCCCCGTCCCCTCCTTTAAGTGGCAATAACATGATTATATCATTGAGCAATACATCAATTCAATAAATACATCAATATTATAATTAAAAATAATAAATAAATTATAATTAAGCATATAAACTGAGATAAATATCTATATATATATAATAAAATTTAAATTCATAATTTTTAAATTTTTCATGAAACTTCAACTTTAATGATGCTCTCTCTCTCTCTCTCTCTCTCTCTCTCTTATGGGTGTAATTTTAGTGTAGTTTGGAGTTGGAGGTATGGCAGCATGTGGGGGCAACATGGGCCATATGGTTCTTGGACTAGGAGAGGGGGGTAGGGTTTGGGTTTGACTTTTAATTAGCCAATAATTAATTAAGAGTTAAGGCGTCGGCGCGTGTTGATTGGCTGCGGGAAAGAATCTTAAAATTTAAATTAAATTCTTGAAAATGGTGGTGGGTAATAGTAGTGGCAGAAGTCCTACCTACACATTCACTTCCATTTTCAATTTCATTAATATATACCACAAATTATTATGTCTATGACAAATGATTAATTTATGGGCAAATTACAACTAAGTTTCCTAAATTTTGTTATAATATTTGATGAAATTATGCAATTTTTTTACAGTGACTTCAAAATATATGCACTTTGTTATTACTATTTTTTTTCTGCTAAAAGAAAAAATAAAAAAATTGAATAAAAATTTGAGGATGTGAACTTTTGTTCTTGCCCTTGTGTTCTATAAAAAGTTTTGGAAAATTTAAAAATAAATAAATAAAATTATAATTCATTGATATAAGAGTATTTTAGTCAGTTCATCATAAAATATGAATTAAAATCTAACTAAGACTAGCGAAATGAATCAATTGTTGGACAGACGTCAAAATTGAGGGGAGTATTGATAATCTCTTAAATAATAAGAGATATATGTAATTGTGTCAAATCTCATACGACCTCAATATAATTTACCCTAAAATTAATCGGAAAAAATGTGAGTAACCCCCCTGTGATATTGCAAAATGAGGAAATTACCCTCCTATGAAAAAAACAGCAATTTACCTCCTTGTGTTTTCTAAAATACAACAATTTACCTCCATATATTTTCTAAAATAAAGCAATTTACTTCCTTCAATAGGAAGGTAAATTATTTTATTTAAAAAAAACATAAAGGAATAAATTGCTATTTTATTTTATAGAAGGATAATGTGCCCATTTACAATTTCATGGAGGAAAACTGCTATTCATCCTTCAATTAACTCTAGCTCCCTATTGCAAAATTGGATGTAAGAGCATGTCTAAATTATTATTCTATATTCCTATAATAATTATGGAATTTTGTTTGGGTTTTAAATTGCAATTTGGGATGATAACAATTAGGGATAATTAAATTATCCTCCCCTGAAATTTAATGTAATTATATAGGAGAATTAATATAATTATATATAAGCCTTCTGTGATTTGTGAAATTACATGTAATACTCATAATATTTATTTTTGTCTAATAAATAGATTCATTCATCAATTAAAATTCATCAATTTTATTAATAGTAGCAAAAACGTCGAATGAAAATTCATATTTGCCCCCAATTAACTTTTTGATTGCAGGTGAAACTGAAATTTACAAATCACTTTGAAATATGACATAAAGGCTTTGAGGGTTTGAACTTGCCTTTGGATTTGAATCGCTATGAATTTATTGTCTGTATGTGTGTCACATTGTGTCCTAAAAGTGCTTTTTATAGGCATTAACAGAAATTTAGAAAGTTTGAACTCTCTACTATTGGTCTGGAATACCATGGGCATTGACAATGATTAATCTCATAACAAAAAGTACTTGAATATGCTTGTCCAGTTAATCAAATTCGAAATAAAAGAAAAACTTTGTATTTATCTTAGATCGACTCATCAAGATACATAAAACCCAAATTTAAAATAGATTTTTATTTGGAATCAATTATTAGTCAATTTATTTGGACTTTTAACTGATAATTTATTCCCCTCAAAAAAAGGAAAAATCGATGTCAACAATATAATCCATGCAAAGGTACAATCCTAGTTTGGCTAAGATCAGTTTATTGAAGTCAAAGATCAATTCTTTTTTGTGCTAGACGTGCTGAACTAGCTCTTTTCAAAAGGAAAAACGCACAGCAAAATGTACATATACAATATCTAAAGAAGATAAGCCTACAGTGGTGCTTACTACTATGTATCAAATGGGGAAGTGATGATTCACTTATTAGCAGCAATGAGTCGGATGCCGTCCAGCTTACACTTCATGCCACAGGCGTCGGCTCTCAACGACATGCTCACATGGAGCATCGTCCAAGATAAGTAGAAGATAATCTTCAGGCCGCCCCTCCCTTCATGTGAAAGACAATTGCACCATACAATCTGGACATGGTGATATCAAGACAATGTTTCACATCAGAATACAACAAATGGTCTTTGGTAAAAATGCATAATACCGTCCGGTGTGACTCAGGTATGTGAAGTGTGGTGGCATTACTATTTTTAGAATGAAAACTCGTTTCTGAAGTTGTCTACTAAATGTGGGAGCAACCGATATCTATGGTGCAACCAATCCCTGCCTTAAGGTAAGGTAAGAGATTAAAAAAATATATATGATTTCTTAAATATTTAAAAGATTCCCATAAGTGCAAAGGCGAATTCTTGAATATGACCTAAATGCATGCGCTTTGGAGGCAATGGTGAAGAGAGCAGCAGGATCGACTACCTTAGCAAAAATCTTCTCCATCTAAAGGCGTTTCTGATGTTGGGGATGGCAGTGAAGTGGTGACTCCTTCTCTGGCATCAATCAGCATGGCAATGACTTCTCGCATGGTCGGCCGATTGAGAGGCGACGTGCTGGTGCAGAACAATGCAATTTTGAGAACTAAAGACATCTCTTCAATTGTCCGTTTGGAACTAAGATCTATACGTTGGTCGAATATCTGAGATGCTATCTCTAATTTCTGAATTGATCTCCTCACCCATGTTACCAGGTCGCCTCCTTGCTCTAGGGGTTGAACTGGAGACTTTCCCGTGATTAGTTCTAGTAGAACTACTCCAAAACTATAGATGTCACACTTCTCTGTCACCTTCATTGTGTAAGCATATTCTGAGACAATAAGAAACAACTACGATTATGACATAAATGATAAAAGCAGAAACACAAAAGAGAAGTGAAATTCTTGGTTGATCAAATTGCTAAAGATAGTTAAAAAGAGAGCTTGGCAGAACAAATTCTTACCAGGGGCAATGTATCCATATGAACCAGCTACAGCCGACATGGATTTCGACAAGGAGAAGTCGATCAACTTTGCTAAGCCAAAATCTCCTACATGTGCCTCAAAATATTCATCCAGCAAGATATTATTTGATTTTATGTCACGATGTATAATTTGGGGCTTACAGTCGTAGTGAAGATAGCACAATCCCTCTGCAGCTCCAAGAGCAATTCTATATCGCGCATCCCAGTCAAGCATACCAGCCGTCTCGTTCCCATGGAGCACTTCCCCAAGGCTCCCATTAGCCATGTACTCATATAAGATAAGATTGTTGTCCTGGTGGTAACAGAAGCCATATAGTTTCACAATATTTTTGTGCCTAATTGTCCCAAGAGTCGATATTTCGGCACGAAAACTGTTGTCGGCACTAGCTCCTTCTCCACGCGACTTCAACTTTTTAACTGCAATCACCTCACCACCAGTCATTACTGCCTTGTAGACAACCCCGCACGCACCCTTTCCCACAATAGCCGTGTCTGAAAAATTCCCAGTAGCTTCCACAAGGTCCTGATAGCTGAAACCTTCTTTCGGAAAGTAATAGCTATCCAAGTCGTCAGTTTTCAGTTGGTCTTCAAGTGAAGCAAAAGTGGATCTCTGGCTCCTCATAACCCAGCAAACTGCCACGATGAAGGTTAAGGAGATCACTCCGATACAGAATGAAACAATGGTCACTATTTTTTCCTTCTCAGAAGTTTCCTTCAACCAGCCTGGATTTGGAGCAGATGATGGGCTTGGAAATAAATGGCAATGATTTGAGCCTAATACACATAGGCCATTGTTTCCACCAAAATTACTAGCATCCATCTTTTGGAATGCTGGGGTGTTTGGCACCACACCGGCAAGATTATTATTAGAAAGGTTGCATTCCATTAGGCTCGGAAGCACTCCTATGGAGGTCGGAATTTCACCACTCAGCTGATTATCATTCAAATAAAGTGATTCAAGCATCCGCAGGTTCCCCAGACTGCTCGGAATCAAGCCGGTGAGATTGTTATGACTGATGTTGAGGGCAATCTGAAGAGCAGTAAGTTGGCCGAGTTCAACAGGAATACTACCGGAAAAGAAGTTTCCTCCCATTTGCAGTTCTGTCAACCTAACTAGACCCCCTAAGGTTCCTGGTATTGGTCCAGTGAATCTATTATCAGATATCTTCAACAGTTCCAGTTTCACTAGCATTCCAAGTTTGCCCGGGAGGGAGCCAGTAAACCAATTACTGCTAAGATCAAGCCTCTCAAGCTTTATACAATTGCCCAATTGTTGAGGAATCCCACCAAATAGTCGGTTAAAAGAGACGTTGAAAGCAGCAAGCTTGACAAGTTTGCCCATCTCAGGAGGAATGTGGCCAGTGAAATGGTTATGTGACAGAAGGAGTCTCTCTATGTTCCTAAAATTTCCCACTTCTGAAGGTATAAGCCCTGAGAATCGATTTTGATGAAGCTCAAGTGCTGAAAGGTTCTGAAGTTTCATGTATTCAACAGAAAGGCTTCCAGTAAGTAAGTTGTCTCCCAACATTAGCTGCTCAAGCGATTTGCAAGTCTTTAGGCCATGGGGAATGTTACCAGACAACTTATTCGATCCAAGGCTAAGAAAAGTCAATTTCTGAAATTTGCATATATGGGCGGGTATGCTGCCTACAATATTATTCTTGGAAATGTCAACAATAGAGAGGTTGCTGTTAGCACCAAGAAACGGAGGGATGATACCATTGAGATGATTATTGAAAAGCTGAAAGTCTTTGAGGAATGGGAGATTTTGGAACTCTAGAGGAATTGAACCTGTCAAGTTATTTATGGACAAATCAAGTTTTCTCAGTTGCTTCAACTGCCCTAGCTCTTCAGGAATATGTCCTTGGAGGTGGTTCTCAAAAAGATAAAGCAACTGAAGATTAGAAATTCGACCCAAGTTTCTTGGGATGAACCCCGTCAACCGATTCTCAGAAAGATCAATCTCAACTGCACTTGAACAATTTGCTAACTCAATTGGAATTGTTCCATTCAATTGATTTGTGTAAAGATACAGTTTGTTCAGCTGAGCCAGTCTTCCAATTTCTTTGGGAATGGCTCCTGTGAATTGATTCCCATTCAGGGCTAGCACCTCCAAACCAGTAAAATTTCCTATCTCAGGAGGAATTTCACCATCAAAAAGATTATTCCAAAGAATCAAGGTGGTGAGACTCTTAAGCTTTTGCAGCTGAGAAGGGAAAGGACCCTCTAGCCTATTTTCTGCCAAGCCTAACACAGCCAAACTCTCACATTCATTAATTTCAACTGGAAGAGGACCTGATAAGTAATTTCTACCAGCCCTGACAATCCTAAGTCTCTTCAATTTGCCAATGGAGGACGGAATCTCTCCCGTTAGATTGTTACTGTATATCACAAGCTCCTCAAGGGAAATCAAGTTTCCAATTTCATCTGGGATTTCTCCATTTATATAATTCTCACACAAATAGAGCTCTCTGAGGGATGTAATATTGCAGAGTTGGGTTGGAAATTCACAGTGGAACCTATTGGTGCAGAGGTCTAAAACCTCAAGATTTTGGAAACAATTGAAATCATAAGGAATGGGACCAGAAATGAAGTTTTGTGACAGATTCAGCTTCATCAAAAAAGGGAGCTTGCAAATGCTTGAAGATAAACTACCAGACAAATTGAGGCCACTAAGGTGTACTGAGACAACCTTATAATCGAGGTTACAACCTATGCCTGTCCAATTGCAAGGACTAGAGTCTGAGGAATTCCAGTTTTGGAGGTTAAGATAAGGATCAGTAAGAGGCTTTTTGAACTCCAAAAGTATATTTCCCTCTTCATTTAGTGATTGAACCAAAATGATCGCACAAGAAAACAGTATTATCAAATGCAAATTCATTTGGCCTCCCATTACTGATAGAGCAAAAAATACAGGAATTCACAGTCAGGACTCAAAAACAAAACGTCCCTAATAGAAGATCAAACTATAGTTGAATGCTACCATGACTCTCTAGCATATCAGAATCTAAGAATTTCAGTTAATAGGAGTAAAGAAATAAAGGAAAAGAGCACAAAGAGCTGTTCCTGTTACTTACAGAATACAGGGGCAGGGTCAATCATATATCTGCAGCAGCTAAAGAATAGCACAGAAGTCCATGGACAGATGGCACACTACATTGCTTCAAGACCTAGTCACTCAAGAATATGACTGATTGATAAATGAAAAGCAACAATTGATGATCCTAATAAGTCATAAACATCATGGCAAGCAGAAGACCAAGTAGCTGAAACAAAGAAATGGGCTTTTTAAGCTTTTTTTGAGCCAATTACAATTCAAGAAAAATAAGGAACTAAATAAGTTATATAAAGAAATAGCAGTAGAAGTGCTTAAAGATATGAAGCTGCAGACAGAGAAAATGATCCTTTCTCTCTCTCTCTCTCTCTCTCTCTTCCCTCCTCTCTGTACTCTGTAATAAGGTGGGGTGGGGAGGGTGGGGGGCTGACCTATAAAAGAAGGAAGAAAAGAAAGAAAAGAAGTGAACAGATTGACAAGGCAAGAAGCAGGAGATGAACCATGAAGGTCACAATCCAAAGCAGGAGAGAATTAAAGGGTCAACCATAACTTTTAAAGTAGTGATGGGAGTGAAATGAATTAATGTGCTGCATGTGAGTCTGTGAGTGCTGAATTCTGAAGCTCCACAATTACCCTCTTTCTCCTCCTCCTTTTTCTTGTTCTTGAGATCATCATTCCTTTATCTCTATTATTGGTTGAAAATTGGTGTATTGGGGGAAAAAGAATCTGTTGCTTTATACTATATGGAGGGCAAAGACAGAGATGGGACGTGGGAATACTAGGATTACAATCTTTGCCATTGTTTTCTGAGCCTGAAAAAATGGGTTTGAAATTTTGACAAACATGTACTGTGCATAGTGCATTTGGGCCTTCTGTGTTGTTGTTTTCTACGCTTTTTTGTTGGTGATGGTATTAAATTGGTCTAAATTTGTCATGATTTGCATGAAGACTATGAGTAGTTGGCTGGCTCCCCTTAGTGGATGATTGAATTGGAATTGAAAGCTAATCTTTCATGGCATCTTGCCTACTTTCTTAGACTTCGGCTGTTGGCTTTGCCAACCCTGGAAATTGCTTTACCTATCCATTGGAAGCTACTATTTGTAATAAGTGAATACTAAATCTATCCTAAGTAAATCTAATTTTTTATTAATATCAATAAAATCTGTGAATTTTGTTTAATGGAGATATCTATTTGTTAAACAGAAATAAACATTAAGATAATAAATGTTATTCTTCAAACTACAAAAAATTTACGTGTAATTACACCAAACCTCAAAATATGACTGTAACTATTTTTTTCTTTTTTTAACTTTCGCTCACGCACACATTCAAATTTTGAACCCAAGATTTCTAATAAGAGATTTTAAAGCTCAAACTGCGGAACTATCTTTTAGGAACTATAACTTTATCGTTTATTTAATTTTTGTTAAATTCAATAAAATAATTCTGCTCTTTAAAAAAAATAAAATAAAATTACATGATTCAGTATATTTAAAAATAATTTAGTGAAGTCAATAGTTTGGTAGAGACAATAAAGAGCAAGTAAATATATCAAGATATGAAAAATCAAATATTTAAAGTGAAA
>NC_026150.1:22335041-22336136 GCF_000512975.1 Sesamum indicum
TTTTGACCTCTTTAGCCAAGGGATTTATCTTAAAATCACTGATCTTACTCAATTTTATTTTCCTATTCCATGTGCTGGCTGTTGAGTTTATGTAATTTATATTTTATTATTCTTTTTAGTTTAATTGTTCTTGAAATTTTTAATAACACTATTGTTTTTTTATAGAAGAAAAAAAAACTAAAAATGTCAATCTTAGTCAATATTTATTTTCAACGTTTCCTCGTTTGCCTTTGCTCACTTTCGTATAGTCAGATTCACAAGACTCTTATGCTATCCCATCATAATTATAGTGGATAGAATGTAGACATGTCTCGATTCTTGAAAATTTAAATGAGTTGGTGTAAAAAATGGACTTACATAGCTCATAAAAAATCTCTGATATGATGCGGATCCGTTATTGTTATATAGAATGACCTATTCTCTTTTATTAGGAGTTATAATTCAAAAGAGTTTTATCATGTTCTTTTATGCTGAAAGGAGTCTCGATAGTTGTACTATTATCTCACGTTCAAAATTTAGATCGGTAATACAATTTCTATATTCCTCACCTCTATAAAAAAGAGATTTGACGTCCATTGTTCGATAGAGAAGAAATCACATATCCCTCTTCATTTCTAGCGCCATTTCCGAAGCAATTCTCCTATGATGATTTTGTAAGTATGCTTTTTGATATGACTAACGATCTCGATTCAGATCAATGATATTTATAGTAATAGGACACGTCAATCAAAAAAGACCTATAAAAATTGGGTGCCATATATCTATGAAAAATTTGAATAGTTCAACTTATTAAATATAGAATTTAATGTCTAATAAATCTTATAATAAATTTAATGTTGAAATGGACTTAAAGCCGTGTTTGGAATTGGATGTGTTCACGGGAATATAAAATGGTCACTGTGTTAGTTGACTCATATGCAAGTGGTAATCATACATTCAATTTTCCCTACTTAATTAATTCACAATAGTCAAAATAAATAGAATTTTATTCCTTTTTAATTGATAAAGAAGACCTATCAAACAATAAAAAGAATGAAAAAAAGTCTCCTGCCTAACTTCATGAGTGTATATAAACGACGACCATTGGACCTTTCA
>NC_026150.1:22336146-22336513 GCF_000512975.1 Sesamum indicum
ATATAATGTTCAGATCATTTACGGGGTGATTCGAGTACAACTCATTGTGTCTTCTTATAAAATAAGTGTATGGACAAAAATTCGAATCAATTTTTTAATAGTAAAAATTCATATATAATTATGATAATTTATTTCCATTTACTTTGAGTTTTGATGGGAATTGCGATGACGACATTAAAAAAAATATTATTGGCTATAATATTAATGATATGGTTGAAAATTATAATAAATAATTATTAATACCCACAGTTAAATAAAATTGATGTAAAAAATTTAACTTTTTCGTCATGAAAAAAATTATTTGTCACAACTAAAAAAATCATAGTAAAAATATTTACCATAACTTTTTTTTAGCCAAAAAAATATA
>NC_026150.1:22336554-22353504 GCF_000512975.1 Sesamum indicum
TGATACCTTTTACAATATCTGGCAAAAATAAATAAATAAATAAATTGACATTTCTTCCAATTAAGTCTAACTGTACAAATACTTTCTGTCTTTCGCGAAATTATATATATAGCCCTTTAGTGTAAAGTACATTCCTCAGAAGGTGTTTATATAAACTTTTGCAAATGAATAGGAAGTATATTTATAATTATAACTACAATTTTAAGGGGCGTAATTATAATTTTGCAAAAGAAAGAAAAATATTATATATTTGGATCTAATGTAAGAAGGATGTTAATGTAATTTAGGTAAGTAATTGAGTATGATATAATACAATAATATTTATTATTTTAAAGTAGTCAATCTGATTTTTATATCATCAATTAATACAGAATAATGAATGAAGATAAAATATATTAGGAAATAGTGTGAGTCGGCTGAGAGAAGAAATCACCAACACTCAATCAAATGTAAACCAGGAATTCCTCTCTCACACGAAACAACTGTACTTCTTTTCTCCGTAACCTTTTCTATTTTTTTTTTTTTTTTTGTTTTTAACATCGATTCCGACACCATAAACACTATCAAGAGTCTAGTATAGTTTGTAAGAGTCGGCAATGACACTTCAAATTCAAGAACACGTGAGACTTAATTTTTTAGAGTAAGAATGATTAACTATTATTAATTAAAATAAATTAATTATAATTATTGTTGTCAGATTTGATAAATTATCATAACAGTCATATTATGGTTAGTAATATCAAATATACTAAATCAAATCAACGCCTACCATTATATTAATAATATCTACATACTATTCAGTGAACCAACATCCCACGTATAAAGCGGGATGAACTCATGGCCTCTAATGTCATGAGTAGAGGTGGCAACGGGGTGGGTCCAAGACAGGTTTGGATGGACTCGAGACTCACCCGCCAACTACGGACTTGACTTGAGACTCGTCCCGCGCCGGTTTTTTTACACCTCGCCCTACCCTGTGCCTCCTCGGTACAAAATACGCCGGGGCGGCCTGATCCTGATGGACCTGGTTATATTTTTATTTTTTATTTATTGTACAGATATAAAAAAGTATTTCAACATATCAGTTACAAATAAATTTGCTCCTCAAATATTCAAGTCTAAAAATAAATTCTCAAATCAAAATAAATATAACATCATCATCTATCTTTTTTCTCGTCAAGAATTTTTGGACAAGATTTTAATTTTTCAACTGTTGAACAAGTACCTAACAATAAACAAACAAAAAATATAATGTTTTATTAATATTTATTCTACCAAATATAATAAAAGAAAAATATGATTAAAAATTTTACTTATCATTTACCTCATTCCACAACCAACGACGAGAACACGTCAATGCTTTTAAAGTAATATATATATAATATCTGAGGCGAGTCTCTATGGACCCGAGACCTACCCCGTACCCGAGCAGGTCCTAATTTCTAGGACCCGTTACCCATCCCGACTAATATTTTTTTGGATTCGAACCTGCCCCATTAGAGACAGGTTGAGGTGGGTATGGAACTTATTGCCACCTCTAATCATGAGGCCTCATCTTCGTCAATTAGACCTCATCGGCGTGATTGATAATTGATCGTACTTGAAATTTCATATCCAACCACAAGTATATCAAACATGATCTAACCAACACATGAAATATTAAATCCATGAATATACCAGCATCAAGGATCTATTACAACTTAGAAATCCCAACAACGGTTTATAAATTAAGGATCTTTAAATTTGTTTGGATGAGTGTGAGTATTAGTGTTTATAATTGAGGAAATAATTTGTTGTTTGTGAATAAGCTCTTAATGTTAGATCCTCAGTGATGATTAGACAATATATATATATATATATACATATATATATATTTCCGTAGAATCCCACATACCATTATTGATTAGTGCAATTTTTCACTTTAATTAAGTTGTGCTTTTGTGTCTTTATTTTAATCAATTATGATCCTTTTTGCTTTTCACTATTAAATAATTCATGTTTGGCCACGTGATTATTCATATACACACATATACATTCACCTCTACATTCTCAATTCCAACTCAAAGTTTTATTCTTTGTTACTATTATAAATTAAAAAAAAAACAACAAAATAAAATAAATAAAAGTCCGTAACTTGTAATATTACTTGTGCATATGAAAATGAGTTTCTTTTCTTGATATATGATGAAATTAGATTATGTCCCCAAACCTCAGGGGTGTTGTGTATATATATATGTGCAGGTGTATGGTGCTGGGGGTAAAATAACATGGCATAGATACAAACATGAGGCAGCAGAAGGCAAGAAGGAGTTGATAGAGAACTTGAAGGTGCTGGAAGGAGTATTAGGAGACAAGCCTTATTCCGGAGGGGAGACGTTTGGATATCTGGATATTGCTCTTTTGGAATTCTACATGTGGTTTCCTGCTTATGAGACCTTTGGAAGTTTCATCATAGAAGCAGAGTGCCCCAAGCTGATTGCATGGGGTAGGCGGTGCTCTCAGAGGGAGAGTGTATCTAAGTGTTTAGTGGAACCAAACAAGATGGTCGATTTGGTTGTGTGCTTCAGAAGGATGTTTGGATTGAAATAGACTGCTAAAAACTTATGGCCCTCATCAACCATGTTGCAGCAAAGAATTAAGGACTAGAAAATCTATGCTATGTATGTCTAGTATGAATTCTATGTTTTGATCTGCTATGATAATTGACATCTTTAAGGATCTTGAATCAATTTATCCTTTTCTTGAGTCAAATGGAGAATTAAGTCAGAATAACCTTGTTCAGGACAGGATATAATACGACATTTAGACTGAAAACGACTAAACCAAAGCCTTATTACCAAAATTACCTGCAAATCAAAAAAACGTCATAGTTTGCAAAGTAAACTACATTCACTACAATTCCACGCTCAACCCTATCCAGCCAATATCCCTTTATCATTCCACTATTTCAACACACTATGAAATATTGAAATGGTGAATTCTTGGATGCGAAGGATGCTACACTCCTGATCCATACAACACTATTGATCAAGCACAAAATGGGCTATAATCCGCTTGCCAACTGTGGATCAGGTGCTTTGTAGAACGACTCGAAGATATATTACAAACATTCAAAACACATAAAATTTCCAAGCGAAAAAGCGACTAGAGACCTATGGATAAATAGCTGCTGAGACACTGGAAGAGATAGCAGAAGTACCTGCTATTCAATACCAAACTTCTTCTTCAGCATCAAGACGGCTTCATAAACCATTTTAGGATCAGCCAAGGACTTGGAGACGCTCTCTTTCTCCATACATCTCTTGGCCCATGCAACCAGTTTGGGGCAATGCTCTTCGACACTGAAGTTGCCACAAGTCTCATAGGTATCAAACCAACTGTAGAAAGTAATCAAGGCCACATCTACAAACCCAAACTTGTCACCACCAAAGTAAGCCTTCTCTCCCAGCTCCCCTTCCAACAACTTAAGGGCATCGATAAATTCTTTCTTGGCCGCTTCTTGCTCTTCTCCTTTTCTTGTCCATATTCTTCTTCCAGCATCAAATATCTAATTCGCCATATATAGATAAGTTCATACCTCCGCACGGTTAGTAATAGAGGCTATTTTTTGTTGTAACAAAGTAATAAAAGAGGGTGATATGCATCACTATATATCAATAAGCTCACTATTAAAATTAACAAATGAGGGCCACCTTTGTGCCCAAATCCTAAACTAAATACAAGAAATTGGTACACAATAATTTGACGAGTTTCAAGAAATCCTAACCATTGGGATAATGAATGGTAATG
This sequence comes from Sesamum indicum, assembly GCF_000512975.1. Taxonomy (NCBI): domain Eukaryota; kingdom Viridiplantae; phylum Streptophyta; class Magnoliopsida; order Lamiales; family Pedaliaceae; genus Sesamum; species Sesamum indicum. The sequence continues at coordinate 22,340,344 of NC_026150.1, forward strand.
ATGGACCAAGCGTCGTTTGGAAGCTAAAACTAGCACTCCAAAAACTCTTTTTTCAATTCCGGCAAGCTCTCATAAGGACTACACACACATTCTTGATTCTTTCATTAATAGCTGCAACTAAAAGCTCATCCGAGAACAAGAAATCTGCAGCTCAACTACTTTACCAAAACCAAAATTTCTAGAAGCAGTAACTTAAGACAGAATATTAACATAAAAACAAAGAAAAATGAGTACCTTTTTGTCGACAAAATCAGCCCAGAACCTAGCTTGAGCTCTCTGGTAAGGATCAGAAGGCAGCAATGGGAACTTATCCTTCCACACCTCGTCTATGTACTGAACAATTATGAGCGACTCAGAAATGGGTTTCCCATTGTGAATCAAGACTGGGATTTTCTTGTGAACTGGGTTCATCTCAAGCAAAAGCGGGCTCTTGTTGGCCAAGTTCTCCTCCCTGTACTCATACTCAATACCCTTTTCAGCCAATGCAACTCTGACCCTCATCCCAAACATACTAACATGAACATCCAACAAAATCAACTCATCCGCCATAGTTTATGTAAAGAAGAAAAACAAGAATGGGGAAAGCAACGAGAAGAGGTGAATGGTGTGTGTGTGTGTAGGAGAAAGTGTTGTCACAGTATGTAGAGGGTGTGGCTAAGGGAACAAGTGAGTTGGAGCTGATGTATGTGAAAGGGGTATTTTGGTGGATGCAAATGGAACACGACCTCTGCCAGTGAATTCTGGGGACTTCAAATTTGAAAATTTTTATCCATATTAATTTTTTTCAAATTAAATTAATTATATAACAAGTATAATATATTTATCCTATTATATAATATATTTTTTTCTTTGACTGGCTCATCAAGGTATTACGGATAGACTATACATACAAGTTATTCAAACATTAGTTCGAACATTCTGTAAAACATATGGTAACAATGTTTAATCAGTTCGAACAGTTCATCTCAATGGTTACAAAACGATATCATGGATAGAGATGCAACACTCACATTGTCAAAATTACTACACGGGAGTGTTCATGTGGCAAATAAAGTCAATTTAGAATCCTTGTTCTCATGCTCAGAAGGTGTGCTGCATATAAACTTAATATTGCATCAATGGTTAAGCAATATTATGATTAAATGTTTTACATAGTGACATATTCCATGTCTTTCCAACCTTTGATGGATAAAGAGTATTGGGATGTCTTAAAATTTCAATTAGTCCACGACACTCTATACGCACCTCTACTCGTTCGGGTCAATAACAAAGTACCAGAATTCCTAATGAGATGGACCGACCCCAAGCACATGCAAGACAGAAAATTCATATCCAATCACAACAAAGTCAAGCACCATTGCATCAAAATAATATTCCAAGACAAGATTGAAGACGCTAAAATAATGAAACCACTACTTGAATACAATTTTTTATTTTTATGTAATTTTTAATTTTATTAGTTGTTAAAAATTAATTTAATATTAATATAATTTTTATTGTAAGAATTCAAAATATTATAAAATTCAAAATAATAAGTATTAATTAATTAATTAATATATTATATTTTTAATTATAATAACGAAAATTTAAAAAAAAATGGCCCAAATTGATAGTAGCACTAACGACTTGGGCACAAAAAACTATGTGGCCAAGTCCCAAGTCGTTAGTGGCACTAACAACATCAACCAAAATTAAAAATAAAAAATAAAAAAACTTGGTGTCGTTCATGGCGCTAACGACATCAACTAAAATTAAAAAAAAATATATAAAAAAATTTGAGTCGTTCGCCTAATAAAAAAATATAAAAATTATTTTTACAATTCTCCTAGATTTGCGATATTCTTACAAAAAAAAATTATAATATTTAAATAAATAACTCGATAATTGGTATGGTGGATTAAGAGAAAAATAGATAAATTATAATTATAGGATTAATAAAAATTATTAAAATTATTACTATGGTCGATTTTTTTTGTTTTTTGAAGAAATAGAACGAATTAAATGATAAAAATAGAACCAATTCAAGAATTGATATGATAAAAGAGTTTTCTTTTATAATAATATAGATAGATATAGATAAGTTCCTTTATTTAAATGACATAGTTTTAATCTAAATTTATCTTTTCCAATTGATTCTTTAGATTTTCCCATCTAAAGTTGAAATTGGACTTTCATATCATTTGAATTTATTTAACACTATTAAAATTAAAAGATTTACTATATTTAGAATTTCATATTTTATTCACTATATATTTGATATTATTCATATACTAAAGTAAAATATAAACTAATTAATTTGATTAATTGGTCGGAAAGATTGTTCTTTTATATATAGCAACGCCAATATACTCACTTTGTATTTGTGCAATCATATTACTCGGTACTGGAGGCGTTATTTAATTAAATATTGAGCTTCTATATTAGTATTTTGATATTATATTAATATAAGTGATAATTATTTGCATATAATTAAATATGAAACATCCCAATTAAAATTATTTTTTTTTATTATTCTTTTAAAAGAAACATTACAGTGGCAAGTGGCAAGTGGCAAGTGGCAAGTGCAAACATTGAGCAATTAAACTCTTTTTTAAAGTGATTTCATATCAAAATTATTCTAAAATCATAAAATATAGTTCAAAATAAAAGTTGACCGATTTGAAAATTGTTAAATACAAAATTAATTATCCAAATAAACTACTAAATTTGTTACTAGAAATTTGAAATCTGTAACTACAAAAATGAAACAAATGTTAGAATACCATGAAAAACACTTGTCCCAATCAAGGTTGGCCGAGTCGAACCAATCAAAAGCAAGCGAATCATACTTGCTATGTAATCGATCAATTTTTTTAAATTGTATACCAATCACATGACAAGTGTATAACACTTAGTTCAAATTTGATCGAGTCAGGTCTAATTAGAATTTTTGGAGTACCATAAACAAAAGGCTTAGGTAGTTTTCGTTTTTGTCATTATCTAAACATAGTCAAAAGTATCTTAGATTATTTGCATACATTTTTACGAAACACAGTTCAATTTTTTTTTTATTCATCTTATAATACTATTACAAATCTCAAAAACAAACATATTAAAAAAAACACACAGTAATACCTTTATTATTCATGGCCTAAACCAATTTCAAGATAATTACAATACATTTGTCGCCGTGTCACAAGTATACAATTAATTTAAGAGATGATGATCAATCACATGACAAGTATATTACAGTCAAAGATCATTCATTCGATTCCATATTTCTTCCTCGTCATCAAGATATATTCATCAATCTTGGAAGGATGAGCCATAGTGAAGGACTTGAAGACGCTCTCTTTCTCCATGCATCTCTTGGCCCATGCAATGAGTTTGGGGCAGTGTTCTTCAATCCTCAACTTCCCACATCTCTCAAAGCTATCAAAACAATTGTAGAAAGGGATTAAGGCCACATCCAAAAAGCCAAACTTGTCACCACCAAAGTAAACCTTCTCTCCCAACTCTTCTTCCAACAGCTTCAGCCCATCCATCAGTTCCTTCTTTCCTGCTTCTTGCTTCTCTCCTTTGCTAAACCAAACTAATCTTCCACCATTAATGTATATCTGAAAATATGCATTGTGGGGTGCAATCAATTTAGCAAAACTGTAAATTGTTACTGTATTTGTATATATATTGAGGATTTTTAGAATAATATTCGTACAAAGGACGTACGTACCTTTTTGTCAATAAGATCAGCCCAGAATCTACCTTGAGCTCTCTGGTAAGGATCAGAAGGCAGCAACGGGGACTTATCGTTCCACACCTCGTCTATGTACTCAAGGATGATGAGCGACTCGGAAATGGGTTTCCCATTGTGAATCAAGACTGGGACCTTCATGTGAACTGGGTTCATCTCAAGCAATAGCGGGCTTTTGTTGGCCATGCTCTCCTCCCTGTACTCATATTCGATACCCTTCTCATCCAATGCGATTCTGACCCTCATCGCAAACGCACTAATATCATAACCCAATAGAATCAACTCATCCCCCATTTTTTTTGTGTGTGTTTAGAATGATGAAAACAAGAGAAGAGGTGAATGGTGTGTGTGTTTGGAGAAGAAAGGTGTTGATGCCTCACTATATAAATAAAGAGGATTGACCACGGCATGAATTATAAAAAAAATCTGCACGGACGGAACCAGAGAAGCATACAGGCGTAAGTAATGCATGAGGCTAAGGCCTGTGTGTTTAATGTTTATGTAGCCGTATTATAGCTAGGTACATAATATTAATATAAGCCAAGGCAATAAATTCCTGAATATCAATGAAAAGGGCCACCCCGGCCGTCTATTCTGTTGTTCAACAAAGGGTCATTCTCAAAATGCAGAAAATGGCAGATTACAACCTTAAACTCACTTAGTGCAACCCTGGCCCACATTTCGACTGAGAAATAACTTTTCAGTAGCCAAAAAGGACATTTCTTCTCATTATTTCTGCATGAATTTTCATACTACACATCAAAGAGAAAGATTACATGCAAATGAAAGATAATCCTTACAAGATATATCTAATCCGTATATACAACTGCAACGAAAACAGGTGTAATTTCTTAGTTTATACAAATTGCATGTAGTGTGACTCAAGGAACCATAAATAGTAAGGGTTAAAGGCAATTTTCGTCCCCTAATTACAGGCAATTTCCTTTTTAGTTCCGTAAGTTTCTAGGGTTTCATTTTGGTCCCGTAAAATTGAAAAATTCTCAATTTCAGTCCAAATTTGGTTAGAAAAATGCGTGGGTCGCCGGAAAAAGTCACATGCGATGCATGTGACTTTTTAAATTGGGGGCTCGATCGTGATTGGCTAGAGAAGTTGATGTGGCGCATACGTGGCGCCCAAATGAAAATTAAAAGAAAAAAAGAAAAAAACTGTTGACTTGGATTTAAAGGGAAAAGAAGCACAAACAGACGGGAAATCAAAGTCGCGAAATCGCCCGCCAGTCGCCGCCACCTTCTCTCTTCAATTCCGCCACCGTTACTTGGAATTTCTGGCCACCACATATACCATTTGATTCTCCATAGCAAGGAGAACAAAATCCCTCAACCAATTTTGAGATCCCACCACGACAGCGACTGAGCTTTGAAATTGACCGCCGCGGACAATTTCCATCGATTCGCCGGCGACATGACGACTCACGATCGCGAATTGGTACCATTGGATTCGTCTCCTCACTGCGGTTTTAATGGGACTAGTCTCATCCATTTTCATCAACTAGGTGCAAAGATCCATCGTTTTAAAGATCTCGGTCGTCGTCCGCCGTGACTGCACCTTCCGCCAGCGTTTTCTCCTTCGTCTGAACGAACCACCGGCTCGGAAGACCACCATTGAATGCCTCTCGTTCTAGCGAATCTTTTGAGACCAGTGCCATCGATTTTGGTCACCTATGTGCAAAGATCCAACAAAAGCTATCCTCTGCCTTTGCCGACGGTCGCGCGCTCGATTCTCCGCCGTATGACGGCGGATTTCAGGCGGAGAACCACCACTGAGCTCGCCCTACAATGGCGGACCTTCCTCTCTGATCAGAAGTGGCCACTGGAGCCTCGACGGAATCGGCTTCCTTGGAAGCTAACACGGTCAACTCAGCTAACTCGACTGAGTTGACTCACCCGGTCATGTAACAAGAACAACAGCAACGCAAACAGCTGACGTGGATTAAGTTAGTTTTTTTTTCTAATTTCCATTTGGGCGCCACGTCTGCGCCACATCAACTTCTCCAGCCAATCACGATCCAGCCCCCAATTTAAAAAGTCACATGCTTTGCATGTGACTTTTTCCGGCGATCTACACATTTTTCCGACCAAATTGGACTAAAATTGAAAATTTTTCAGTTTTACGGGATAAAATTGAAACTCTAGTAACTTACGGGACTAAAACGAGAATGGCCTATAGTTAGGGGACTAAAATTGCCTTTAACCATAATAGTAATCAACAATCTGTGCAATAATAGACATCCTGAAAGCTTAACCTCTTCATCACATAAATTAGGGGGCAAATAAAATCAATTTAATTATCAAATATGCTGATGGCTAGCATCAAGTATGTAGCCAAAATACCATCCACAACATTTGTTTTAAAACAAATCAAAACTACAGAGATCTTCATGACAATTTTCAACCCTCATAAGCATTTAGACTGGATAGCACAAGAAACTGCATGTTGTGTTAGCTGAAAAAGAATTATCGCATTAACCACACCACAAGCCTCATTGATCTGACTATTTCTCTGCGATATAAAAGTTCCAACAGAATTTCGGTATTGTCCTCTTGTTTAAACAATATATTCAACTCAGAAACACTGGTTGTAGATAAAACCAACAAGTCGAAATTTTGAACAATCAATATCTAAGAAGAAAAGTGCTTGCCCCATTAGGTCAGGTAGATACTTACCTGACTTTTCCTATTCTGCATGTCTGATGTGCTGAAGTCTATTAACTGTCAGCATGCATGAAATTACTCATAGGTGAAAGCAGTTTTGGCTCTTAGATACTGATTGTTCAAATTTTCGACTTATTGGTTTTGTATTCCACCATTTTTTCTTACATGAATATTTTATAGGGATAATTATACTCCCCTTCTCTATAGTTTGGGAAATTATATTTAGCATACAGTGAGATTTTTATAATAAGAATCTCATAATAATATTCGTAGAAAGGACGTAAGTACCTTTTTGTCAATAAGATCAACCCAGAACCCAGCTTGAGCTCTCTGGTAAGGATCAGAAGGCAGCAATGGGAACTTATCCTTCCACACCTCGTCTATGTACTGAACAATTATGAGCGACTCAGAAATGGGTTTCCCATTGTGAATCAAGACTGGGATTTTCTTGTGAACTGGGTTCATCTCAAGCACAAGCGGGCTCTTGTTGGCCAAGTTCTCCTCCCTGTACTCATACTCAATACCCTTTTCAGCCAATGCAACTCTGACCCTCATCCCAAACATACTAACATGAACATCCAACAAAATCAACTCATCCGCCATAGTTTATGTGAAAGAAGAAAAACAAGAATGGGTAAAGCAACGAGAAGAGGTGAATGGTGTGTGTGTGTGTGTAGGAGAAAGTGTTGCCACAGTATGTAGAGGGAGTGGCGGAAGGGAGCAAGTGGGTTGGAGCTGATTCTATGTGTAAGGTGTGGATTTTGGTGGATGCAAATGGACCAGGACCTCTGCCAGTGAATTCTGGGACTTCATATTTGAAAAATTTTATCCATATTTTTTTTTTTTGAATCAAATTAATTAAATAATATGTATAATATATTTATAGTATTATATATAATATAATTTTTTCTTTTTTTCTTCGACCTTTTCATCTCTCGCTCTGCCTTGACTGGCCCAACAAGATATCACGATCGACTAGGTATGAAGGGGGCCCATAGTTCGGCGAAAATACACAAGGGCCCCATGGACACGTCAACAAATAGAAACTAGTCGGGATGCCCCAGAGACGGCTGAATTTGGACCAAGAAATGGAGCGGATAGGGAAAGCTTCATTCGCCATGTCGTCAATTTCGGAGAGAGCTTAGTGTGCATATATTTGTCATTTAATTAGTCACTTTTTTTTAAAGTTAATTACCTTAAAATTTTAGCCTATTTGTGTAATTCGTTTACAATATAGAGTTGGTGTATTTGAGATTTTTATCCAAATATTGTTAATACGGGAGTGTTTCCCATAATATAATTTAAGAAAGAAAATTCAATCTAAATTAAGAAGAGTTTAATCTTTGAAAAAAGTGGTGATTTGTAAAAGAAAAAAGTGTGTAAAAAATAAATAAATAAATTGAGGTGTTTGGAAAAAAATTAGTGGCACTAACGACGTCAACCAAAATTTAAAAAAAATATAAAAAAAGTTAATTTTGCAATTCTCCCAAATTTGCGGTATTCTTACAAATTCTTTTTATAATATTTAAATAAATAACTCGATAATTGGTATAGTGGATTAAGAGAAAAATAGATAAATTATAATTATAGGGTTATTAAAAATTATTAAAATTATTACTACAATCATCTTTTTTTTCTTTTTTTGAAAGAAATAGAATGAATTAAATGATAAATTGGACCAATTCAAGAATCGGTACGATAAAAGAATTTTCTTTTATAATAATATAGATAGATATAAATAAGTTCAACTTTATTTAAATGACATAGTTTTATTCTAAATTTACCTTTTCCAATTTGATTCTTTAGATTTCCCCATCTAAAGTAGAAATTGTACTTTCATCTGTAACTACAAAAATGAAGCAAATGTTAAGAATACTATATATGAAAAATTCTTATCCTAATTAAGCTTGGTCGAGTCGAACCAATCAAAAGCAAGTGTATAGTACTTGCTATGTAATTGATCATTTTTCTTGAATTGTACACCAATCATAGCAATTGTTAGATCTGGATTAGAATTTCCCGAATAGCATAAACAAAAGGCTTTGATAGTTTTCATTTTTGTCATTATCTAAACATGTCTTTACGAAAGACACAGTACAATGTTTTCTTTATTTATCTTAATACAATTACAAATCTAAAAAAAACATGTTAAAAGAAACACACGGTAATACTTTTATTATCTCTCTTTCTCCTAAAAAACAAAGAAAAACAATTCAAAAAGTTCAAACAGGCCTAAACCAATTATAAGACAACTGTAATAAACTTATCGCTGTATCATTAGTGTATTATAATTGCTGATCATTCATTCGATACCATATTTCTTCCTCGTCATCAAGACATACTCATCAATCTTGGAAGGATGAGCCATAGCGAAGGACTTGGAGACGCTCTCTTTCTCCATGCATCTCTTGGCCCAGGCAATGAGTTTGGGGCAGTGTTCTTCAATCCTCAACTTCCCACATCTCTCAAAGGTATCAAAACAATTGTAGAAAGGGATTAAGGCCACATCTAAAAATCCAAACTTGTCACCACCAAAGTAAACCTTCTCTCCCAACTCTGCTTCCAACAGCTTCAGCCCATCCATCAGTTCCTTCTTCCCTGCTTCTTGCTCCTCTCCTTTGCTAAACCAGACAACTCTTCCACCATTAATGTATATCTGAAAATATGCATTGCGGGGTGCAATCAGTTTAGCAAAATTGTAAATTGTTACTGCGTTTGTACATATATTGAGGATTTTTAGAATAATATTCGTAGAAAGGACGTACGTACCTTTTTGTCAATAAGATCAGCCCAGAATCTAGCTTGAGCTCTCTGGTAAGGATCAGAAGGCAGCAACGGGGGCTTGTCGTTCCACACCTCGTCTATGTACTCAAGGATGATGAGCGACTCAGAAACGGGTTTCCCATTGTGAATCAAGACCGGGACCTTCTTGTGAACTGGATTCATCTCAAGCAATAGCGGGCTTTTGTTGTCCAAGCTCTCCTCCCTGTACTCATACTCGATACCCTTCTCATCCAATGCGATGCTGACCCTCATCGCAAACATACTAATATCATAACCCAATAGAATCAACTCATCCCCCATTTTTCTGTTTTAGAATGGTGAAAACAAGAGAAGAGGTGAATGGTGTGCGTGTGTTTGGAGAGGAAAGGTGTTGATGTCTCACTATATATATAAAGAGGGAGTGGTCACGGCATGAATACCCCTCCCTCCCTATATAAAAAAATCTCCAACGACTGAACCAGAGAAGCCTACAGCAGTACGTAATGCGGCTAAGGCCTGTGTTTATGTACGTGAAGGCAATGAATTCCTGAATATCAATGAAAAGGACGACCCCGGCTGCCTCCGCCGTCTATTCCGTACAGCGACCCTCTGGCATGAATATCAATGAATTCCTGAATATCAATGAGTACAGCGACCCTTTTGGCATATTACATTCTCAAAATGCAGAAAAGGGCAGATTACAACCTTAAACTCACTTTTGCTTGGCGTAGTGCAACCCTGGCCAACATTTCGACTGAAATGCCCTCCGAGAAATAACTTTTCAGTTAAAAAAATATTATTTTTTTTTAGCCAAAAAGAACATTTCTTCTCATTATTTCTGCATGAATGTTTTTTTTTTTTTTTTTTTGGTGAAATGTAAGTTTCATTCATCCAAAAATATTTACAGTATACTCCGGCATACTCGGAGAGATATAAAAAGCCCACACTAAAAATTAAGAAACAATCAAACCGTATGGGAAAAGCGTCCAAAAGACCCTATACAATGTAACCTTAACTGAAATAATAAGCCCCTCGGGACAGGGTGTTGAGCCCTCAAAGATGACTTCATTGCGATGCCTCAAAGTGTGTAGACCGTGCATGCCAAAGCGAGGTGTCGCGCTTTGTTCTGCACGGAGGAACTTGTTTTCTCCTTCTTGAGCCACTTGACCGCACTTTGAAGGGTTGACATAGTCCGCCTAATGCCAAGCCAGTTACGGATACATGACCAAATGAAGTTGTTGAACGGACACTCAAAGAAAATGTGCTTGGTCGATTCCTTGGGATGCACAGGGAGCACAAATCTTCCTCTTGGAGGAACCCAAGTCTGTCCCTTATAGTTAGTCTACTGCGCAAGTCAAGCCACAAGATAAATGAGTACTTCGGCGCGATAAAAGCCTTCCATATAGATGCTTGCCAAGGCTCCCTCGCAAGTTTCGACCTGAAGTACTCATAAGCTTTCGAAATTTGGAGAGCCTTTGGGGTAGGTCATTTCGTCATTTGTTCAATTACTGCCTCTAGAAACCCAAAAACGGTGACCATCCAATTGCGAATTTCAGCAAGCTGTTGACGGAATGGAGATTACATGCAAATCCTATTGCAATGAGTCAGATCAGTTATAAAAGTCAAAATGATCTTATCATGCTTCCCACTACAAAAAGACATTCCCATCCAAGAAACCCAGGTTAAGCTGGTTACGAGAAAGCAAAATGGACAAGAGATAAGATTTTTGCCAGATCTATTTGCTCCTTTCGAAAGATTGTGTCATGCATTAATCGGAGAAGATCTCTGTATTGTGGCATATATGGGTCTTTACAATGTTAAATTGGGTATAAAATGTCATTTGCAGATATCTTCTTTGCTAACTTACGTGCCACAAGGCCACAACCAGCAACTGTGGAAATTTCATGCAGGAATAATGAGAATAATATTTTTTTTTACTGAAAAATTATTTTTCAGAGGGGCCATTTCAGTCGGATTGTGAGTCAAGATGTACTACAAAAAGGAAAAGTGAGACTGAAAGTGCAATCTGTCATTTTCTTAATTTTAAAATGTAATGTGTCGAAAGAGTTCAATTCGAGGATGCCAAAAAACCAATTATCCGCAAATTTATACATAATTTTAAATCTATTGTTCTGTTATAATTGAGAATCAAGCATTGTATCTATCAAAGCTCATGTATTGTCATTTTTAATTAAACAATCCGAATCTCAACCATGTTGCAAAACTTTTTAAAGAAGTAGATTTTGATATTTAATTACCTTCGGTTAACCAATCAAGCTCAAACAAATTTTAATAACTCAATCATGCAATGAGTCTAATTTTCCACCCGACAAGAATATGAAAAGCAAAGGAAGATAGCAAAATGGAGAGACGAATGCTTCAGAAGTCCTTCAACAGCTCGTTAGGCATTACACAAATGGATACATTTTTCATCTGCTATTAATCTACTTTCCAGAACGCCTAATAGAGAAGCGCACATGCAATTAGAAGTTATACAACAGGCCACCACATTCAGCAAGCCTAATGAAACTGCAGAGATAGAACAATGCTTCTAAAATCTAGATATACCACATTAGAAATCTCATTCTGTGATATCATGAGTTACAATAAACAGGATATATCCATCAAAACTCCTCTTAAGACCGCATTTCAACGAGAAAACTTCTAATGGGTCCATAAAATGAGGATTTTGCTACTGCCAAAAAGAATATTGTACAGATTGAATAGCACTTTTCAATGCTGTCTTAACCAACTGCGCCGCCTCAAGAAGTTGCCAACTCAACCAGCTCGTCTCAATTTGCATCTGCCGACTATTTACAACCAAAGTAATCCCATGAACCATATCATGCTCTCATCAAAACTAGTATCAGTTCGAAGTACTGCACTCCTGCAGCCAAATAATAATTCAAACACCATTTCTGCACAAGTTCAAGCCGCAAACATATCATTCATAAAACACCAATATTTATCAGAACATCAGTACAAGCAAAAAAAGGTTTGTATTATTTGTTGACGAGTCACTGACAGTTTCAATTTGCTCGTCAGAAGTCAGAGTGAAGAAACAGAACCCACCATTATCTGATGTGGTCAACTTCCAGATGTCTGCTTCTCTTGGCTAAACAATCTGAGACGTTCAACTAATCTTGCTTTCAGTGATTCAGGAACTTTAGAAATGAAGTTTTTCTTAGCATGTGCAATCAGTAAACTCCTGCCCAACCAACACACAAACAGATGAGTCAGTCTTCCCGGTTGAATAGAAACAAGATAGGAAGAAGATAGACATGCATTCCCAGCTCAATTGAACTAAGCTACAGATATATTGGGGGAAAAGAGGAAACCGGATTTTGTAACAGGCAAAAAATCACAAATGCAATAAAACTGACGAGATATGAGAACAACTTAAAAGGGATAAGGCCCACATGAAACTTCAGGCCCTGCAGTTGGTTTTACATTTAACATCAGTCCGGAAATCATATCATGAAAAACAACATGCCCCATCATTTTCTCAGAGTAAAATGCCGCATCAGAGAAGTATTTTTAGTTGGACAGATAAGACAGTCAAAGGCTATCATATCCTGAAACAAGATAGGACATAACCAATTTCTTTCAGTCACTATTCAAAAGGTAAAACAAACAGAAAATGCTTAGAAAGTTGGGTACTTTTGGAAAGTGAGTGATTACGAAAGAATAGAGAAATAGAGGAACACCATCTAGAATTTCCACAAATAATTTGCATTTAGTTCTATATTTCGATGCTCCATTTATTATTTTGCATGCTCACCTTGTCTCAAGGTGGAAAACTTTTTGAAATCATTTTCCATAATTAAGAAAATCATCAAAATGCAACTTTCCTATAAGGTAAATTTTGAGATCATTTGCCATAATAACTTACATCATAACTTCTATTTCTTCACAATCTCCCAACTGGTTCTATAATACTAATAAACCATCCAAAAGTCGTAGTTATGAATTATTTCATGAACCGACGCAACCCC
>NC_026150.1:22353590-22368969 GCF_000512975.1 Sesamum indicum
CCCCCCCCCCCCTAAGGGGGGGCCCAACTTTTCCCCAAAAATAACAGGTCCTGTCCATATTTCCTCATTGAGTGAAAGGATATCATGGTTGGTTCTGATGAATCAACTTCTTGGCATATGTTAAATTGCTCTTCTATTCATCTAATCTGCACTCAGGCATAATTCTGGTATGAAGAATATTGCAAATGACATCAAACTCTTACAGCAGTTTTAAGCATGTCCGAAATTCCAAATGACGTCAAGAGAAAGGGGACAATGTATAACATAGCAACACTTAATGCAGTGAATGTACAATGCTCAATGAAAGATACTCCTTACAAGATATATCTAATCCGTATATACAACTGCAATGAAAACAGGTGTAATTTCTTAGTTTATTCATATTGTATGTAGTGTGACTCAAGGAACCAGAAATAATAATAGCCAACAATCTGTGCAATAATAGACATCCTGAAAGCTTAACCTCTTCATCACATAAATTAGGGGGCAAATAAAATCAATTTAATTATCAACTATGCTGATGGCTAGCATCAAGTATGTAGCCAAAATACCATCCACAACATTTGTTTTAAAATAATCAAAACTACATAGATCTTCATGACAAATCAAATGCAAAAATTTTCAACCCACATAAGCATTTAGACTGGATAGCACAAGAAACTACATGTTGTGTTAACTGAAAAAGAATTATCGCATTAACCACACCCACAAGGCTCATTGATCTCACAATTTCTCCGCCGATATATATGTTAACAGAATTTCGGTATTGTCCTCTTGTTTAAACAAAATATTCAACTCAGAAACACTAGTTGTGGATAAAACCAACAAGTTGAAATTTTGAACAATCAATATCTAAGAGCAAAAATGCTTTCCCCATTAGGTCAAGCAGATACCTACCTGACTTTTCCTATTCTCCATGTCTGATGGGCTGAAGTCTATTAACTATCAGCATGCATGAAATTACTCATAAGTGAAAGCAATTTTGGCTCTTAGATATCGATTGTTCAAGTTTTTGACTAGTTGGTTTTGTATGCCACCATTGTTTCCAACGCGAATATTTTTTAGGGATAATTGCACCCCCCTCCCCTGTGGTTTGGGAAATTAAATCTGTCACCCGGTGAGATTTGTTTTCATGTAACAAATAAGTCCCCCATTAGTCAAAATTCACTGAATTTGTTGATATTAACCAAAAAATTGAATAAAAAATAATATTAACCCTCGATTGACTTATTACTTATTGCAGGTCAAATAATGTTTTAAGACGAAACTACTCTTATAACAGTGAAGATATACATCCTCACATGCATTAACGCATGAAGACTTATGAGGATAATTTGGTCATAAAAAAAATTATTTAACCTATTATAAGTCAGTAATAAGTCAATCAAAAGTAAACATAGATTTTCTTCCAATTTTTTTTTGTTAATATAAGGAAATTGGACTTATTTGTTAGACGGAAGCAAACCTCATAGGTGCTAGATGTAATTTCCCAAACCATAGGAATCTACGTGTAATTACACCAAACCTCAGTAGGGGCGAGTGTAACTATCCCTATTTGGTAAGGCAAAGCACACAATCCTAAGCTAAGTTAAATATGCTCAGCAGAAATGTAATGGTAGCACGTAAGATTTTACGTAACAAAAGTTTAGTCTCTAAACATAAAAAGAAAGAATCCTAATATAAGTGCATCAGAATTACTCCCGATTAGATAAGGTTTTTCCTTCAAGGACAAGCTACTGAACATAAACAATAAATGACTTTCTTTAAATGCACCAGTGATGCTAATATTTATTAAACATAATCATGTCATCGTAATATATTTGAGCGATTCTTGAATAGCAATAAAAGCTCTATCAAACTAGTAATAACAAGGGCAGCTTTCCATGGAAAATCAATATCAGAACAAGAAATAATGGTTAAGCTGACTAGTTGATGAGGATCGCTTCAAGAAAGCTTACTTCATCTCATCGTCATTTGATGCGCCATTGCCTGCTTCTTGACACAACTTTTTCCTCTCATGCATGAAACTATGCACCTCGTCAGACCATCCACATGAACTCAGCACTGCGGAAGCTTCTCTCCCAATCCTGAGGCATGTGAAAGCAAAAATGGGTAATAGATCTCTTGTAGGATAATCAGGAACATTTGTTAATAGCCACAACAGCGAAACCTTTACTATCTTTAGGCACCAAATGAAGTACTGGAATGATCACCTTTGTTTCGTGTGCAACAAAGGTGAAAATAATCCAGGTACAAAAAGTAAACAGATCTGTTACTTCGGTGAAGGAACTGAATGCATGGATAAATGACCAGGTTTCGCCAGTCAAGGACATCGTAACCGCACATGCCAAGAACCAGAATCCACAAGCCTAAGAAACAGATCAAAAATTCCTAAAAAGGAGACCAAAATTGAAACAGTGGAACGCGCATCCAAGTCGGATGCCAACGAAGTTATATAAATATGAAAGAACCAACTTCATTCATCCCATATATGTTTACGCCAAAATGCTCTCGATATGAATGGAAGGAGAAAATGGGTGCACCACGTATCCAGGGTTCAATGTAAATCAAATAATCAATAACCTTAAACAAGCATTACTTTTTATCCTTCAAGAAACTTAATTAACTGAACACCAAACGAGACAATTAGTTAAAAGAACATAAGAATAAGTAAAGTTTTCAAAGACAGTGGAAGAACAAAAAAGAACCCAGATACAATGGAAATAAAAATAATTTTCAAGTTTAAAAACTTCAAGCAGGATAACATACAATTCTTTGTATGCTTCAACTTTTGCACGAGATTGATCGTCTCTTGCAAGAAAAATGCATGAACGGCCATCTTCTATTTTCCTCTTCATGCATGAGTGATTGGAAGAGCTCATGATGTCGCCATTCTGTAAGTCCTGGCGGTTCCGACTTTTTCGTTCTGAAGTCACGATTTTGAAGCCATTTACTCGATCTGAACTTCTGTCAAAAGAGTCCACTGCAGAAGAGCCATCTCCATTACTGATTCCCAAGGAGGATAACCCCCTCTTCATAATCTGAACATCAGACGACTTTTTGCTCATTCCATTTCTCTCATGTATTGGCAAGCCAGTTTTCTCCTTTTCCACTGAAACAACAGAAGCTGCTGCGTGGCCATTTTTCTCCCTGGACTCCTTACTATAAACAGCAACCTTAATATTCCCAGGGGCAAGCAGATTGTTGGCATTCCCAGAGTTGCTAAACTTCCTATTTTGACTAGAAACCCCTTGATCAACCTTAGATATTGTTGAATTGCCCATCTGACTATGGTGGTTAGAAGACTCTTTAATAGCCACCGGTTCTACAAAAGCACCTGAATTTTGTACCCCAGTTGAATTACCAGAATTGGACCCAAGTGCAGCAATTGAATTATACATCTCTGAATGATCATCAGAAAGTTGTTTCGTACTACCTGGTGTTTCTAAATGATCAGACCTTTGGATTAGTGGTGCTTTAGTGCCATTGGAGGCAAGGTAGTTGGTTGAATTGTTGATCTCAGAATGATTGGCAGACATTTTCATGTTAACAGGTTTTTCCAAACAACCCGACTTGTTGATAAACGATTTAATGCCATTGGTTGAATTATTTGTTCCAGACTGGTGATTAGCAACTTGTCTAGTAACTGGTTTATCTAGACAACCTGGCTTTTGTATCATTGATGTTTTACTGCCATTTGACTCATGAGTCTTAGATCCATTGGCCACCACATCAACTCTAGTTCGAGGCCTCTGTTTTGTACGAGAGAAAAAAAGTATATAGACTTTCTCTGACAAAACCTCCTGCAAGGTTGAGACCGAAACATAAGAATCATTGCAGCAGTACCAGCGACCAATAGCATCCTGAAAAGATAAAAGCAAATAGAAATAAGATATCAATGGTTAAGAATCAATATCAACAAAACAATCAATCATACACAACAAAAATAACCATGAAAAGACCTTGATATATGCATAGTAATGTCCAGAATCAGGAGAGAAACCTGAATGTACAATAGTACCAAAAAGATTATACTCGGGATGCTGATCCTGCAAAAAATAAGCCATAACTTATGCATAAGAATAAGTGCAATAACATAAGCAGAATAGTATGATAGTTTTTTGAACAGACTAATTTGAAGAATCTACAGATTGTCCAAAGACTAGGCATGAACCATGAAAATTTTCCACAGGATATCACATGCTATTAGCATTAGAAGCATAAAAAACAAAATATCATTGGTGATAACTGGAAACGAGGGTCAAAACTAAATTATATGATCTCCAGAGGAAATAGCTGCAGCCCAGGAAGACAGGAATACCCGCGCATGAAATGTATGAATTCATTTAAAAAAAAAAGAAGACAGGAATCTTCAAGGTTCAACAATAAAGACAATGATTCCGGAAAGCTACTGGAAGCAAAAATTGTTTATATCAACCTATTGTCACAAAATGAGGTGGGTTCCTAACTTCAAACGCAGTAAATTGCTAAAGCTTATATTCAATTAAATATCTCAGTAAAATCGAAATGGTGGAAAGCAAAGGTTCTATACAAGGAGAGGAACATGAAGTGAGCCAGTCGAGGAAAAAACTATTATGCAAGTTTTCCAGCTAATTGTGAGTGGACTTGATTGAACGAAATGTATTCAAATGCAAAAGGAGACAAGAGATTATGGGCCCAAAGCTGGGGCCTATGTGCATAAGACAGTATATTCATATGCATGGCTAACAGAGACAAAAGAGCTATCATAGACAAGGCTACAGTTGGTCGTGCACAATTATCCTCTCCTACTAAGGAGATAAAAGATGTTTGATAAGCAAACTCGGCTCAAGCAACCAGAAGGGCAAGGTTAAAGATGGGGTGAAAGTACAAACTCGAGGGCAAGAGGCGTCACAGTTCAACATGCAATGGAAAGAGCAAAAGAGCTCTTTTACAAGTTCGGCCCAAATCAAAACATTCTTCATCAGTTGAGTATAAATAGAGGACAAGTACCAGAAATCAGAGACCAATATGGCTAAATGCTATACTCGAGAATCAAAGATGCAATCAGTTTCACTAGGTGGCATACAGAAAGTTGACTCAGCCTATCACACCATCATCATAATATTAGTAAAAGAGCCACATACTAAAGGTTTTTTTCCCTATAAGCAAGTTCCTTGACTATTTTTCTAGTAGGTGGGGAGAGAAGGGGAGAAGAAAACCATATAAATATTTCTCATTGAAATAACTTTTTTCCCCAACAGACCTGGCTTCCTTTGCACATGTGACTTGAAAGCACTAATATCTCGTCAAATGCAATGGGCTTATCAACCTTCCCACCAAACATACCCTCAAACCTCTACACAACAACCAAAAAGAAGAGGACAAAAGAAGGTTAATGTTACAACGAACAAAACCAAATGGAATAAAGATATAAGTAGCACTAACTCCCACACCTTTAACTGGATTACAAGAACATTTGGTGCCTCAAGAACAGACATTTGCTTCCTTGCTGCCACCATTTCCTTGCAACTAAACAAACATAAGTTTCCATCCATCAAGCCACAGTATAAACCAACATATGCACAGGCAACACAGAAAGTTCACTTGCATGCATATCATGAGAAAAGAATGACATAGCATACACAGAAGGTTTAATGCATGCTCAGACAATAAAGAGAGATTCAAATACTTACTGATCACACTTGTATTTGTTATTTCCATCCAATATCTCAGGCTGAAAAAACTTCTGCAGAGCCTCTTTGAGTGATCCACTTTGCAAAATATCAAGACTAATATCCATAATCTCATCAACCTTATTTGACTCAGCTCCACATGACAAACATTTCACTTGGCTCTGCAGCGACCCCCCAAAAATCTCCTTCACCACTGTTTCTCCAGTCCCACTGATATCCCCTCCATTGGCAATCCCACTTTTACCCCTTTGTTGTTGCTGTAACTTCTTTAGTCTCAAGCATGTATTATGACACGCATCAATCACATAACGCAAAAATTCATGTGCATCCTCTTGCCTCCCAGTCCGAAAATGCTCAGCATATATCCTTAAGCAGCTGTTTATTTTTAAAGGCGCATCTGAGACTGCTTCACTACTCAAAGAGCGAGCAATACGTTTTTCTAATATGCAGAAAGGACACTCCCCTTTCTTCTCCTTTCCTGCCCCAAAGTCACCTTGAAGAAAATGATGCTGTTAAAATAATTTCCAGACTCATGTACTTAAAATAATTTCCAGACTCGTGTACTTAAAATAATTTCCAGACTCATGTACATAAAATCCACTCTCAAAACTGAAGCATAATTATATAAAAAGAGAAGTACAAAGCTTCTAGTCAGAGAAGAGTTATGTTAGTTAAGTCTCTCAATAAACTTCATTCATAGAGTGGAGATCCACACCTATGAATTGAAAGGTTCCCCATATCCAATAGAGTGCTCCATGTAAGAATACAGATATTAAGAACAAATACTAATCAAGAACAGAACAAACGGACAATAATGAAATCCAGAGGCTCTGCTTTTTTTATTTTTTAAGTCAAAAGATTTGTCTTACCAAAACTAACTTTTGAGAGTTGTTATAATCTAGAGGAACAGAGAGGGTTGCTAGTTTCTTTTGTTAACAGTTGATAATCGAAATGTCTTTTGATAATATATATCAGCTAAGCCTCAAACATTTTAAGCTTCTTCCAATACATAAAACTGTGCAATATCAGGTCAGCCTAGGCATCAAATCACACTCACTTAAGCTTCATTTTGCTGAAGGTATGCACTTACCCATTTCCCAGAATGCATAGATCCAACCTAATCTTTTTTCATTGACATCCTCTGGATTGAATACTATGTCGAAAGCAAATCATATACCAATGTTATTTTTATTGGTATGACTTGGTACCAAACCCAATATCAGCCTTTACTCCTGAATCTTGACTGCAAACTACAAAAACTTCATGACTAATGTTTTTTAGCAGCTGTTACTACATCTACTGTTTATTTTGGTAGAATAAGCATAAGTCATAACAATTTATGCCGTAAAGAATATATTAAAAGATGCACAGTACGTTCCAACTACCGACCCTTGCATATCAATAATTCAGTAACAGTAGAAACTGCAATCGTTAATGCAAAATAGGCAAATAATTAGAAAAACAGATCCATTCATGTAAAAAGAGAACAGAAGAGACAAACAAGCAATGATGATGAGCAAACATCAAGGGAACTAAGATGCCAAGTAATTATCACGTCTGTCGAAAAAAATTCAAAAATGAAAGGGCACACATACACACATGTAGAGAGAGTATAAGACGGTACAATTAGAAGAGTGGAGAAATCGGAGGCAGAAATTAGCGAGAGGAGGGGTGTAAGTGAGGCACTGGAGAACAGAGTTGAGGTAGCAAGTGTTGCCGAGGTTCCGGAGCCCTAAGGGCGGCGCGCCGTGCTTTCGCTTCAACGACTTGAGAAGGCTCGGCTGCCACGTCATCTGCAGCATGCCCATCAACGACTACCAACCGCCTCCACCACCGCCGCACCATTGGCCGGCCACCACCTCCGCGATCGCATCACCTTCTCGACAATTCTCTCTCTCTCTCTCTCTCTCTCTCTCTCTCTCTCTCTTCGTGGTTTCGTCTGCTCGATCCTTTTTTCCCCTTTCCTTTTTTTTAATAATAATAAATAATAAAATTAGTAGTAGTAATATATTTTGGGGGTGGGGGGTTCTGGGGTTAGGAGGTTTTTATTTCATCCTCAATTTTTAATTTTTGGGCTGAATTTCTAATTTTCATTAATATTGTGGCCTCTGATTGAATTGTATTATTGTTGATTTTTATTGTTCATATATGTATTTGGGGCTGGCAATTTTTTTGAATAAAATGAGGAGACTATAGAATTCCAAAAGTCAAAAAAAAGAAACATAAAAAATCCCACCAACCGGATAGGAGAGGCGTTGTGTGTGGGCCAGGACTTCGAGGATTGAGTATGTGGGCCTATTGGGCTGCATGTTGGAGTTGGCCCATTTCTGATATCTCTTTTCCTCAACTGGTTTGAGAATTAATGAGGAGATTTGAATTTGATTTGCACAACTGGGTCATTCTTTTTAATATCAGTATAGATTACACAAATACCACGTATTATTTGTAAAAATTATAGATACAGCTCTGAAGGTGTTTCAATGTAATTTGTCTCGAGGGCGAAGGAGTGGGGGTTGACTAAATTTTTATTTCTGATGAAGTATCTATATAAATTACATATACAATTTCGGAAAATGTAATTTTGATTTTTCAAGAAAGAGGCTGTATGTGTAATTAAACTTGACTTTAGAGGTGTCATTGTAATTTAGCCAAAATATATTAACAATTCAGTAGTTCAAGAGAGAAAGGATCAACCCAAGGCCAGGGAGCTTCTACAAGGCAAGCTATCTGAGGGTGCAAAGAGATCATGGAATACCAGCAAAACTCAGTGTAAGCCATAGAAGGCGCAAGTATAACTGAGAAAGCTGTCAACGCTGCCCTTCAATCAATCTCAAACTACCACTCTCTGCCATCATGCTAATCTAAACTTTGCAGCAGTTCCAGGTACTTAAAAACTTAAATGTACAAATGCAAAAATCAAATTTGGCTCGAGAAGAATTCCTCCTGTTGCATTCAATACAAAGTACAATTGTCGGAGCTGCTAGAAATGTAAAAACATCTGAAGATGGTCAAGGTTATATCTGTTAACGGTACAATGTCTACAACCTTGCATAAAAACGAAGGTTGTTAATCTCAACTTCAGACATGGCTACGATTTTGTTTTTTTTTTCCCCATCAATTGCCACCAATAAGAGATAGAAACTATCGGCTAAAATAATATATGTGGTCTACAAAGATTAATGTATTGAACCAGAATTATAGCTTCTCCGGTTGCAGATACTGGACATTGCCTTTGTATGCATCTTCTGGGGAGGCACATCCCCCACTTCGGATACCCAGAACTAGACAAACAATGTATTGCTCACAAACCTGAGTATAGTTTAAGACTATATTCTTGTTTCATTGGTTGTGGTTGAAGCTGCACCTAGTGGAACTGATTGAGCAGGCTCTAATGGGCTAACTCGATAAGCTTCCTTTCTCAACTTGTGATTATTGTATGCAGCTACCCCTGCAATAGCTGCAGTAGCATCCAGCATTTATTCATCAAATTGTGATATTCTTGTTGAAAATCCAGGCAAATTTTATATATATATCAAGTGCAAAATCAACAATAGTAGTGAAGCCACAAGCAAAGTAGTGGATTCATTGAACTTCTGCAATGTTTGAGAGAGAATAAACAAAATTCTTAAATTGCATGCACATAAGGATGGAAAATAAACCTTCATAAAATTGCTGCATTTGCAGCCATAGTAAAAGTTTACAGGCGAACTCACACTTACCAATGGCATAGCCAAAAAGATTGATGAGTGTCAGCTTCGTGTCAGCAAAAAGAAGAGCTGAAAATAGAACCACAACCCAATCCTTGACAACCCCAGCGACACGAATAGTCAAAGCACTTGTATGTGAGATGACAAGGAAAACTGAAAGATTGAGAGCAAAAGTGCAAAGAGAATTAAGAGTCAAAACAAGGGGTTTGAAGCTCCAAGTCCCCTGTTCATCCATCTTAGGCTTCTCCAGGAAGATCCAGGGGATTAATAGGCAAAGAGCACTGCAAAATGATCAATGAAACAACAATTAAATTGATGAGAGCATAAGCTGTAAAAAAAGCCCAAACTGTAGGAAATAGACCACATGCCTGCATGGGCTAACATAGTACATCAGAGATATGGGATTTAGCTTTAGACCCTTCCTTTTAACTAAAATCTCCATAAATATTAGCCTCAAAGCTTCTCCAACTACACCTCCCATTTGGTAAACAACACCGATCCAGCTAATTTCCATCTCGCCATAAGAAGCTACCAGAACCCCAAAACTGATGACTGACATTATGAGAAGCATCCTGCAACTCATAACTTCAAGTCCAGCTAATACACCAAGGATGAATACAGCAACTGGCACTGCAGATGTCACCAAGAGTGTCAATCAGTTCTTTTAGTACTAACTTTATATGGAAATTTGCTCAAACTGTGTGAGATCACCACTATTCCACCAATAAAAACACTGCCTCATACGTACTGATTGCTTTCAGCATCTGAGCAAATGCAACTGATATGTAGAGGTAAGCAGTGTTCCCAAGCCAAAGCGTCATAGCAAACATTGCACCAATTGGGATGACGGAAGTTATATAC
The DNA here is from genome assembly GCF_000512975.1 of Sesamum indicum. Lineage (NCBI taxonomy): Eukaryota > Viridiplantae > Streptophyta > Magnoliopsida > Lamiales > Pedaliaceae > Sesamum > Sesamum indicum. Next base: position 22,363,834 of record NC_026150.1, read on the forward strand.
CTGTACATTCAGTGTTCGCCTTGTTCAATGACATCATATTGCAATCACAATATTAAAGGAAAAACATGTAACTATATGAATATGTGGTGTCAAAATCAACGGAATAGAGCACGGATATGCTAAAAAGATCAAGGATGGAAACAACAAATCCCAAGTAACAACATTCTCATCTGCAGTTCTTCCTTTGGGGTTCATTGGGTAATCACGTGCTGATGGTGAGACCGTTATTCTTAAGTTCCCTTAAGTGTTGGTGCTTTCTCTTTGATACATAAATGGAACACTATGAGCAGTCGATCCATACTCAAAAAATGGGGTAAAGCTCTTGCAGAGTAAATCATCCCAGAAAAATAAAACGTAGCTCATATAGCAAAAGTAAGAATACTCACACATCCAAAGTCATTCCTTCATCAATTTTCATAATCTGCAAAATGGTAAAAATGAAATACGACACTTCATAATAAGATAAAACCAAATCATAAACCTTTATATGAAAATTAATTACCTTGAGAACTTTGGTAAGCATGAAGCATAAAACAGAGGAGAAGACCATGTGAAGCAGAGTCAATCCAAGAGGATATGGGAAGTTTATTTCCTTTGATGATAAAACCCACTGCATCAAGAAAAGTTTCATTAAACAGGATTAGCCATATGAAGAAATTTTGCAGTCAAACATTTCACCAACTTGCAGAACATTGGCAGGAACATGCACAGACATTCATTGTTCCAGCTTTCAGAATTTAAATAAACATGAAGCAATACAAAACAAAAAAAAAATGAAAAAACCAAAAGTCTTAGCTATATAAAAACAGCAAATATGGCACAACTCTTGTGAAAAGATGGTGAGAGGACTGGAAACTCACGAAATGCACACTGAAAAGCTTACAGCAAGTGCAGCTTGACAAGAAGAAAACACCCACAACTATACAATATCTTCAACTGATCAAAAAGGCTGGTACATTTAAATGTTACTACATTCAAGTTGTATTTCATACTTGCAAGATCAAAAGTTCCAAAAACAACACCACCAATGGATCCAAGCTAATGTTGCAACCACAAATTCACATAATCGAAAAAGGTAGGAATAACAAAAACTCCGCATACTATAGGCGTTAGAAATATAGGCCATCATTTCTAGCGGAATAGAATGTCAGCATAGCTGAACACTGTTTAGACCTGAAAATGAATGGATAGTCGTTAGTGAATGACTTAGACATATTTTACGAGGGAATATCAATGCAAACAGATTACCCTGATTAGACATATTTTACGAGGGATCATGCAAACTTTCTCATAGCAACAAAACAGACATATATGAGTATCCACTCCTAGGAGAGAAATGTTATGAGAAGAAGTTTCCTTCAGAAGATGAAAAGAAGCAAAAGAATAGGCCAACAAACAAAAATCAATTTCTAGGCAGACGTGCCTTAGCTAATATAATATAGTACCATGTCCATCACAGTTCACAGTTTGAAACATATGATTCCAAAAATTTGAATCTTGAAAAACTAGCAGTGACCTCATATGTCAAGAGAAAAACACAATTCAAGCTATACAAAGAGTATTGCGCAAACAAAATACGAAAGAACGGAATTAAACAAGACCTTCGTCTCAAACCATTACTAGAAGTTATCAAATCGAAAATGCCACTGATGCAGAGGAATTAGTAAATATATGCATCACAGCTTCTCCCACAGCATCCAATGACTAGCTAGACCCTCAGATCACCGACGCAACTATTCGACAAAATGCTAACTACAACGACGTGATCACCAAACCCACCCACCACCAGAGACATATATATGCACATGAAACGGGTAAGTCCGAAGTGACCTTGTTGAAGAAGATCTGACCGCTGGAGAGTGCGATGTAGAGGAGAATGTATGCATATGTCAAGAACTCTTCCTTGGCCCATCTTCTATTACGATCCGCCATTGCTGCTGCGTCAGTAAGTCGACTCACTGCAGAAGCAGAGACCGAATCTGCTGTACAGGCAGAATGTGGGCCGATGGGGCAGGGTTTAACGGCGTTTGACTAGGAGATATTGGAATTTGAGCAACAAAAAAAGAAACAAAGATTGCTTGCAAATCCAGTTTGGTGGAGCGGGGCCCCGGAGGGAATAGCAGGAGACAATAGAAACGATGAAGAAGTTATATAAGGGGAATAGAATAGTGTGTGTCTATGCTTATTTTCTCATTTTCTATGTAAGACGATGGAATCGCAGTCATAGATTTGGGATTCGGTAATCATTCTTTAGCTTTTTAAATTTAGACATAATTTCACTCCCCATTCCTTATATATATATACATACTTTTTGCTATTTAAATCATTTTATTTAATACCTTTGAAATTTATTTTTGTTTAAAAAATAAATATTTTAGTCAGTCAATACTAACCAAATTTAATAATATTAACAACAAAATTGGATAAAATTAGCTATGATTGATTTATTACATATCAAATAATTTTTTTATGATCAAATTAATGTATATTTTTATTATTATAAGGGTAATTTTAGTCACAAAAAAATTGTTTGACATGCAATAAATCAATCGAGAATAAATATCAATTTCAATTGCAAGTTCAAAAATTATGCTATTATAACTTAATTACTTTTTTAAGGATCAAAATGACAATAATAATGTAATAATTTATTTATTTTGGTATGAGATTAAATCAGTAACTGATATATACTTAATTGTGTGATGGATAAAACATCCCATTCCCACCTGCCTCACGGAGTTATCCAAATAAGATCCGGGTCTCAAGTTTCTTTACGGGCCGGCCAAACTCGGATATATTGTGATACCCGGCAGGATCCGTCTAAACAGGGCTCAATGTACTTGCGTGAACTTTAATCCGCTAGATGATGAATATAATGCACGCACAGAGTGTGAAAATCTAATTAAAGTACATTTCACTACACAACCAAATTATCATTTATATTAATATAAAAAAGAAATACTATTCACACTCATAAATAATGATTAATGACACTGTTGAATCAATTTTTTATAAAATAAAAATGCTCTTCAACTAATAAGATAACTAACTTATTTAATTTTTCAACTCATACATCAATAGATAAAATTAGTTTTCTTTTCTTTTATTTCTTGTTTTTTAATGTAATGTATTGGTTTGTATATTTACTTTTATTTATACTAAATTTATAATAAATAAAATTGTAGTTTTTAGTCTGCAATGACATTTTGATCGGTTCACCAGAAAATTATTGAAAACCTAACAAAGACTAACGAATTAGTCTAATTGTTAGATGGTCTTTAAAATAAAAAAAAATATTGGTAATTTTTCAAACAATGAGACGGTAATCGTAATTGTATCAAACATCGGGGGAGGTTATTGTAATTTATTATAAACTAAATTATCACGGTCTATAAAGTGAGGAACCTGAAAACAAATGAAAAAAAAATTGTAATTAGAAAATTGTATTAATTGAGGATCACGACACTTGTTGCTTTTAAGTTATGATTGTCTTTGTACGTGCATGTATTACTCAGAGTTCTAGGTATATAATTAAAAAAAATTATACATTTTGACTGAATTTATAATTTATCAAGTTTTATAATAGTTAGGAAATCTACTTCTTTTTCCTTTTTATTATTTCCATAAATGCCACAATTGATTATTAAATACAAAATTAGGTTTAATGTGAATTTACTACGAGATGGAATATATTTAATTATGAAAAGAGTGTTACATTTAGTGATAACAAAATGTAATGCGGTGCTACAGTTGAGACCATACATAAACCTCACATAAATACTAAAATAAAATGGCAAATTAAATTCAAATAAAGTGACGGAAATTATTTGCTAATTTCAAATATTTTAAAACTTATTTTTTTCTTAGGGAAAAAAAAAACTTAATTAGGTAATTTGTAATTCAAAATGCATAGTAGATCGAGCCAGCTCAGGGACCTGGACGGATCAGCCCCGAAAAAGCCCAGTCAAGGCCCAACACATTACTGTATCACCTTTAAATGCTTCCCAATTGGGTTCATATAAACCCAGACCCAACTTGTGAACCGACCCGATTGAGCTCGAATTGGGACCAGATCAGGCCCGGATCAGACCCGAATGTGCCTATATTTTTTTATGAAATAGATAATTTTTTTGAACAATTACTTAAATTTATGGTAATTTATGAAATAAAATAAATAATAAATTAAATCACTCAAAAAATAATAACTAGTAAAAACAATAGTTAAGTTATATAATGAACTTAGGTTATAATAAATTTAAAAAGAATTTATAATAAACTTTGAAAAAAAAAAGTATTAATGAATCAAAGTATTAAAAATTTAAAAGTAGAACAATAATGATAATATTTTTTAAAATTTCACAAGTATAAAAAAACTACTAGAATAATTAATTTAAGATAATAAAATAAATCTTACATGTCACGCATTATTATTATAAAAAAAAATGATCCAATAGACCCAGCTCAGGACTAGGTAGTCCTAGGCTGGTCCTAGGTTTCAACACCTAGGATCGGCCTGGTTCTAAGTGAGTATGGGCTAATTCAACCCATTTTTTTATTAGTTCAATTAGATTCTAGATTGAGCTAGCACACCTCGACCTACTGTACATCTTAATTTGCAATCAACCCTTTTTTTTTATTACAAATAAATTTGTTATAGGAAAAATTCTTATTTAATCTAATTTATATTAACTTTTTTTTTTACTCAAATCAAATAAATCTCTACAATGAATATACTATACTTACAATACAATTGATTATGATCTAATTATACGAATTAAAATTTTCCGAGTCACAGACCCCTAGCTGCCCTTCTCTTCCCACCACCGGACCACCCTATTATGCAAATGCAAAAATCACAAGACAGAGACAAGAATGATCTGGAACCACTCACCCCATCACATCACATAAAACACACAAACAATGATTACCACTGCGTGTCTTGTGCGCAATACATACATACATTCATACATGCATATATGTGACCGTAAATTGGTGGGGAAAATTTGCACATAGAGAGGGATGATGATAAACATGGAAAGAATTCATGCGGTGGAGAGCAGCCCATCCTAATCGGATGTGGTTTTGAGTTTTCACCATCATCTTTGATATTTTTGCTACAGTACCCCAACCGCCAAT
>NC_026150.1:22368979-22397832 GCF_000512975.1 Sesamum indicum
GGTTCACTTTCTTACAAGTTTGTCTAGTACTACCACTACTCCCTGCACTTGTTTCCCTTTACATTTGTCTTGAGCCCACAAGGTCTGCTTCTCTCTCCCTAACTCTTGATTTTGCCTTTTGGTTTGTGGGTTCTTGCTGGATTGGGGTTTCTTTGATCCATCAACTTGTAGTTTTGGGATTTAAGGTAGTTTAAGGAAGATCGGACTTTCACAAAAATATTAAGTTTTGTTATAGCTAATGAGGCCAAACCATTAATTACGGTTACAAACTACTACTAATGTTTTTTTGGTACCTAAAAATCACGGTGAATTTTGATTAAACTTAAATTTTTGTATCGATTTTATTTAATCATGTAATACAGTATTAATCTGTTTACAGTTTTCAATAAACTGTACCGATCCATAGCAGGATTCCTGAAAGGGAGTTGTTAGAAATCAATGGCGGAGGTGACTAATGTGAGCGAGTATGAGGCTATTGCCAGGGAAAAATTGCCCAAGATGGTCTATGACTACTATGCATCAGGTGCAGAGGACCAGTGGACTCTGGCTGAGAACACACGTGCATTTTCAAGAATCTTGTAAGCTTTTGTTTCTTACATTTTTTTTTCTTTTGAGTTGTGGGTGTTAATTACATCTTTTAATGATATAAACAATACAGGTTTAGGCCCAGGATTCTAATAGATGTGAGCAAGATTGACATGACTGCCAATGTGTTAGGGTTCAAGATTTCAATGCCAATCATGATTGCCCCCACTGCTATGCAGAAAATGGCTCATCCTCATGGTAAACTCATGTTATCCTAATTGAAGCAATACTGTGGATATACACACTGACAGACTGCATATGTTTATCATAGCAACTAGGTTTCTAACAAGGTATCAACTATATCTTGAAACAATCTTGTAATTGAGATCAAGATTGTAGTTTAGTCTTGGAATCCTGATTGTTTGTTAAATTGTTTCTTTGATCGAATGCACGCTAGCTGACTTGATTGTACTTGTAATGTGCTGATTGTGTGGATGGTCTTTTACGTAGGAGAATGCGCGACAGCTAGAGCCGCATCAGCAGCCGGAACAATCATGGTTTTTCTTTCTTTTATGTTTCAAGTTCGACTCGTGTTTTTTCTATATAGTTAGAACCTTAACACCATGTTGGGAACAGATATTGTCGTCATGGTCCACTTCCAGTGTAGAAGAAGTTGCTTCAACGGGGCCGGGGATCAGATTCTTCCAGCTTTCTGTAAGAATTTTTGAGATGCAGTAACAGTTTCTGATAATAGCCCTTCTTCTTTTGTTATATTTATCAAGTGTTGAATTTTGTTCAGGTCTACAAGGATAGGCATGTTGTGGAACGGCTTGTAAGGAGAGTTGAACGGGCGGGGTTCAAGGCCATAGCTCTCACTGTGGATGCCCAGAGATTGGGACGTAGAGAAAGTGATATCAAGAACAGGTGAAAAACCCAATTCAAACATCATCAGACATAGAAACTTATGACTTGTAGTATGGTGTCTGAAGAACTTGCGATTTGCGTCATAGGTTTACTTTGCCACCGCATTTGACATTGAAGAACTTCGAGGGTTTGGAGCTTGGCAAGATGGACAAAGTAAGCGATGCAGCATAATTGTTGGGTTGGTCTAAAGCGTTTATCGATGAGTTTTGCTTCATTTTAGCTCGGGTTTCACGATGTATGCAGGTTGAGAACTCTGGATTGGCTTCATATGTTGCGGGTCAAATTGATCGTACTTTGAGTTGGAAGGTAAAAGCAACCCCACTAAAGGACACTTGAGGAAGAATTTAGATAAAGATTTAAATAATTTAATATTATAAAAATTTAAAATCCATCATTATTCAGCAAAATATACTTCAAATCTAAAATCGAACGCTTTAAAATCCTTTCAATTTGAAGGAATCTAAACAAATTCGAAAGATTTGTTAGTAAACATTTGAACTATATAATTTCAAGATCAATCAAAAGGATTTTCAATTTTTTCAAGTCTCTATTCGAATTATGTTTTATAAAATATTAATGAATTTGAATTCTCTTGAAATCCAAATTCTTTCTGAAAATTTGTACTTGGATATTGACAGGATGTGAAGTGGCTGCAGTCAATTACTGTGTTACCTATTCTAATGAAAGGTGTACTCACTGCTGAAGATAGTAAGAGTCACGACTCCCGATCTCATTTTTATTGCAACATACTCATCTTCTCTAAGTATCCTCATTGTCGTGAATAACCAGCAAGGATTGCCATTCAAAACAAAATAGCTGGGATTATAGTATCCAATCATGGTGCTCGTCAGCTGGATTACGTCCCATCCACTATCATGGTCTTGGAAGAGGTAATCTAACTAGTACGAAGCTAGATTTGCCCATCAACCTCATCCACCTGGAGTAATCTCCTGTTGCAATTTTAGGTTGTGAAAGCTGCACAAGGCCGAGTACCCATATTCTTGGACGGAGGGGTCCGTCGTGGAACAGATGTCTTCAAGGCATTAGCACTAGGAGCCTCTGGCATCTTTGTAAGTAAAATAAATAGATAATTACATCCACACTCCCTGATATTTTATAAATACTCCTCAATTATGAGAAACTACAAACACCCCTTGAAATTTATATCCCTTACATTACAAATATTTCCTGAAAAAAAGAGAGGCTAGTGGTGGAATTGTAATGTAAAACATCGTTGCAGAGGATATATGTGTAATTTTTGTTGCAGTAAGCCCAAAGCCCTATTATTCATGCCCTTGTAACAACATTTTTCTGACATATGCCATTAGATTGGACGATCCGTGGTTTTCTCGTTAGCTGCTGACGGGGAAGTCGGAGTTAGAAAGGTGCTCCAAAGGTTGCGGGACGAGTTTGAGTTGACTATGGCATTGAGCGGGTGCCGTTCGCTTAGTGAGATCACCCGTGATCACATTATTACCCGATGGGATGCTCCGAGGTTGTAGAGCAGAGAATGTCGTTGAAATCATCATATTATATGTTGTTAAGGGCCCATCTTTTTCTTGGATCACTTGTTTATATGTTATGCGAATCTTGAATATGCCTAAAATCAATATGAATTTACATGTCAGGCGAATCTCTATATATATAATTTAAAATAAAATTCTAACTTCATCCATATTTACTTCTTATTTTACTACAAAAGTACGAATTGCTTGCTAGAGAATTTTAGATGCCTTTTCGTTTTCTTAAAGAAAAAGAGCAGTACCGCATTGCAGATTCCTTAATTTCAACTTACTCATGAATATATTGTTAAATAATAGATCTACATTATTATTTATTAATGAAAAATCTCTTAAAGTAGTAACTATTTGGCTAATAACTAAAATGTTCTCAAATATTTTTATTGTTCCACAAACAACCATTACTTTGATCCATAAGCTTTATTAATAATTTTTAGTTTTTGTATATTTAAATCTAATTAAATTTATCGATTTTGATCAGTTATATATTTATTTTATTAAATGCAATAAAAATTTAAAATATTCATACATATTATAATATCGAGTATGCTTTAGCTGCTATTAATTATTAATAATGCACGACTCTCTAGCCTAATATTTTGCGAATGACTAATAATGCATCATCACTAATGAATAAATACTATTACTGAAAAAGAACATATACTGTTAAAATAGATTAATATCCACATATTGATTGGGTTCGTACCTTTAATATCTTGGTCATAGAACCTCAATTTTCAACTAAATTAAATCTCACTGTCATATGAAATTACATTTTGTAAAATCATATATTATTACTATATGTAACTTTTTGTTTTTTAAAATATATTAATTAATTAAAAATAAATATTAATCAAGTTTATCCAACCCATCGGGTTAGGAGTTGAGGCGCGATGGGGACAAGTTTGAGACATGATGGGCAAGTCTTAGGTTCAACTATAACGGAGACAAGTTGGGTTAAGGCCAATGGAGAAATTTTCGGTCCAATTAAATTTAAATGAGACTAGTCTTGAGATCAGCAGAACGGTAGTAATAATATAAAATTTTTTAAATTTTATATTTAGAAAAACAAAAATGGAGTAGGATAAAAGACTTCCAAGACCTATACCTATGCCCAAAATTCCAGCAACTAGGCCCAGAATAATCGAAAAATATGAGCAAAAATCTTATTTGGTATATACTAAAAAATTATTCACTACCAAAATTTTTGATAAGTGTGGATTTTATAACATATTTAATAACATCCAATGGTCTTAATTAATCTTACATTAAGACCCCACGTGCTCTTCTAACTAGTGATCGCCGATTCATCCACCGATAACCACCGGAAGGTATACATTATGTTTGGATTAATGTTTTGGATATTTTTGTTTTGGTATTGTGGAGATAGAGAGAGAAAAATAAAAATAAGTAAGTATATATTTTGAGGTAGATGGTGTATTTGGATTTGTATTTTGATATAATATAAACTAGTAGTAGTAATAATAATAATAATAATAATAATAATATTTCTCTCTCTTATTCTCTGTTTCTTCTTCCCCTCTCTTTCTCTCTTTCTCTTTCCATCTCCATTCTTTCTCCTCTCTCATTTCTTCCCCTAACCCATCTCTTAGAACCCTAGCCCCAAACTCACGGCAGCAAGCTTCCAGGCAATCCTTCTTTCTCTGTTGCATTTTAATTATTCTTCTTTTCTTGTGTTTGGGTGTGTTTTTAGCATCTTGTTTAATTCTTTAATTCTTGTTAATCGGATTCAGGGGCACATTCAGGGGATATGATTTGTTTAATTCTTGTTGTTGGATTTCTTTCCAGCGTTAGTTCCTTATACTTTTGTCTGCTTTGAGAATTGTTTGTAAAAGAGTTGTAATGTTGTAAGGAAGACCATTATCAATTAGTAAAATTTATGAATTTCCTCTCATCTCTTTCTTCTCTCCTTCCCACCTCTATTTTGCTGCAATTTTAGTCAAGTTTTTGTTCAGGTGGTTGAAGATGAGGAAGAGGAGAGTGATGGAGAGGAATTGAGTCGGTTGTTAGGTGGCCTCCAAAGTGGAGAGGCTCTATGAGGCTCCTGCTGTTGGATGAGCAATTGGCAAATAAAAGCATTGAGGAATTGCCTGAGGCAATCAAGGTTTATGTTCTTATAGCATTTTGATAATCAGTGATTTGGTTTTGTTTCTGTGGATCGTCTGTTTGCCGGAAGTAGTCTGGATAGTATGTGGCTATGTGCTCATATTGCTGTGCTTGAATTTGGTCGGCTATTTCATATTGGGGATTGTGAATTATTAGTATCTAGGTGTACCGTTAGGTTTATGATTTTGCTTTGTTTTTGGGAAGCTTATAAGAAAACTAGTACTTCAAATTGCTTTTAATGTCTGCAACATATGATATTCATTATCTATTTATGTTTGGTTTGGTTACACATCCTGAAGGTGCCGATTCATAGTACTGATGCTATGAACCCAAAGCTTTCAATATATTGGTAAGAAAACTTATAGAATTCTGGGACTTGGACTTCTGAGTTCATAGACTTGAAGGGGGAAGTTCAAGATGATCAATAGAAACAAACCTGAAATTATATCCTGACCGTGCAATACTAATCTTCCGTAAATCCTCCGTTTCTATCCATAGCTGATGCTTTAGCTCATCCTAATCTTCTGATCATGTGTGTGAAAATGACATCTTCTTTCTTCCACTTATTCAAATAAGTTTTGGTAGATAAATTTTATTTGATGGGTACAGATAGTTGATTGTCAGTTTCTTAATCAAGCAATACTTCAAACCGACTGAACAACTTCATCAAGAACGAGCCATTTTCAAGGTAGTCCTCAAAGTAAAACATGGATGCACTGCTGCCCTCTGCTTGAAGATTTTAGGCAAAACTTATCTTTTATTACTGTCATCGAAAGATTAAAGCGATTTGGTTATCTTTTGAAAAATGAATCTGCATTTTTGGATTAGGATTTCTGAACTAGAGCTTTGAACTTGAGGACTTAGAATGAAATCTGGGCGTGGCGGATGCATGAACAAGATACATCTTACTGCAGTTTTTTCTACGTCGAGTATTTATTTGTTCATACTGAACTTTCTGACTTCTTTTAGCATATATTAGTTAAAATTGTTCGTTTTCTATTTTACATTAATCTGCTCTCTATTATTTGACCAGTATTTTTTAGAGAATAGGATGGTAGTAGCTTCTCTGTACGGATATTATGCAACTCTTTTAAGCACTTTGAGCTGAAAATTTTAGTATCTCTTTAAGAATTTTTGGTTGGATATTTGTGCAGCTTCTGCATGTTTCCTTAGCAGCTTTTCAATGGAAATCAAGTAAATATTGATGTAATTTTTGGGGAAATTTTGTAAGGATATTTTGCTGCTGATGATATCTTTTAGAACTTCTCGAAGATTTGTGGCAGTTATATTATCAAAATTAATCTTTTCTGGCCTGCTCCAATTTTTGGTCGATGGATGATATTGCCCCACAATAAAAACATACAGTTTCCTTTTCTGATGTTCAGATTGACAATAAAATGAAAACAATAAAGTAGACAACATATCAAATGATGTTTTATCTTTGTCATGTATGAAAATGCCTTTTACCCTTTACTTATTTAGGGAATAAAGGAGTCCCAATGGGAAAGAGAAATAGGGTTGCCGTGGTGGTGCTTGGCGACATTGGCCGTAGCCCCCGGATGCAATACCATGCACTTTCTCTTGCTCGACAGGTTTTCCTCTATCTATATACACAAATAACATGTTTATGTTGATGGAATTTGTTTGTGATTATCTTAATCTCTCTTCTTCTCTTTTGGAGCATTAGATTATATTTCGGACTTATGGAGCTTCATAGGGAGTATACTGAACATGTTGTTATTGGCTAGTATGCTGGGCATTAGAATGAATAGTTATTTGCCCCTTATTTTTCATGCTTGCATGAATTTATGAAGTTGATTTATTGATCAGACATGGATCATTGTCTTTTGGGTCTGAGCAAAACTTATATGTTTTGTCTCCGAAAGATTGGCTGTTCAATTGAATATGTGCTAAGTTGCATATGATTGTTGAAGAAAGAATTAGCTGCAATGCTATTGATTTGCATTTAATGTCGTTTTCTGTTCATGCTAAAGAAAAATTTAACTGTTATGTTTCTGGAATGACAAAATTTTCGGGGAGAGTTTTACATACAAGTTGGAAAAGAAGTATTTTGGTTGTGGTAGCTTGGGTTTTCACTGACAACACCAAGATGCTTCCCTCTCTCTTTCTCTCTCTCCAGTTTCTAGTAGTTGAATGTAATTGGTGGGATATTTATGCTTATGGATCGCATGACTTTGACAAACTCACGTGATAGTACTTCTATATCTAATATACTGCATCAAGGAAACATTGGCTTGCGTGGAATTCTTATGTGTTTAGCCATTGTAATACACCTTACTACTTAGCAATGTACTATATGAGTTTTTCACAGGAATCTATATTCGATTATCTTTGTTATAGACTCAGAATATTTTTAATTTATTATTTAATAATAAGTTTGAGAGATAATTTACCAACATATTAGCTTTTCCCGAATTTTTATCGTATCCCAAATTAGAATTAGAATATGTTCAAGTTCCAGCCTGAAAACTATAAACTTCTAACAAAAAGTACTTTGGGAAGTTGGTAACTATAATAATTTCATTTTAGCTAAACCTTTGAAGCAAAATAGTAACTAAAAGATGACTTTGTTTTCTGTCCGCAAAAAATGGTGCTTTCTTTGAACAAGTTATGCACGATTCCTTTCATTCATTTCTCTTGGGTTGTTGGCATAATGAGTTTCCTTTCTTGCAGGCTTGTCTAGATGTTGATATTGTTGGATATGGAGGTACGTTTGTGCCTTGTGATGCCCAAGTGAAAATGTCTAAAATTTCGTGGCCTAAGCCTGAATTTGTTCTCTGATCATAAAGCTATTTCTGCATCATATCATAATCTCAACCATGGGTTTTATATAGGAGTTAAAAACTCAAGTTCATGTTAACAATTATCCATTAAGGTTATATGCTATGCTAGTGCTTAGTTCTTGTTACTTCATAAATGACCTTATCATATCCTGTTCTAATAAAGCAACGCATGACTTATTTCACATTGGAGCTTGATTGTCCTTGTCAGAAAAGAGAAAATGCCACTGTATGGACAGCCTTTGTTGTATGCTTGACGTTCCACCTTTGTTAACCACCTGATAAGCATTGTCTCTCTGTTGGTCATTGTGCTGGAGGAATTTTTCATAATTTTTGAACTTCATAAACCGAGACTTATTATAATGCTATGTTTTATTAAAGGTTTTTGATACTATAAATGATTGTATTGTTTGATCAAAACATTTGCATTAACTAAAACATATGACTTCTAGTTGACTGAGGACTTGGTCTTTGGATAGGGTCAGAGCCCCACATCTCAGTGTTACAGAACCAATCTATCCATATCCACAGAATGGTACGATTAAGGATGTTGCTGGTGCATTAAATGTATTGAAATTTGCAAAGGCTTGAAAGAATATTTATTTTCTTTTGCACAGCCACAATGGCCAACAATTCCTCGAAGTCTTCCAAAGATACTTCATCCCTTATTTCTTATTCTCAAGCCTATTATTCAGTTCCTTATGCTGCTGTGGTATCTTTGTGTAAAGATACCAGCTCCCGATGCTTTCTTAGTGCAGGTGAGCTTCATCTTGTGCTTATTTGTCTCAGAATTTTGCCAATTGGCTCATGCTCATTTTCTATAGCATAACTGTTTTATGCTCAACCTTTTGTTGCTTAGTAGTTGCCTTGATTGTAGGTCATCTTGGCTTTTCTGATTGACAATAATCAAGTTGCATGAATTCTTGCAAATGGAAAATGCTCTCCTTATATATTTATGTGAATTTACCAGAAATGTTTAATCTTTTTATATTTTACTGGAATTACTTAATCACAATGGTTAAGATGATGTTAGCAATGAAATTACACTGGATTGTCACTGAACTTTGTTGTCGCACCCTGTTCTCCAAGTCTTTTGCTGATATTTTTTTTCTGTGGGCTGGTGAAAGATTTGGAGAAGCTGCATGATAATGGAAGTTCATGGACATTATCATAATAGTCTGTCATCTATCCTATGTCATCATGAGTAAGCTCCACTAGATTACATGTTGCTCCTGCAGAATCCACCATCAGTTCCTACTCTAGTGGTTGTGAAGTGGGCCAGCTGGTTGAGACATTCAGCAATCATTGTCGATTGGCATAATTTTGGATATACCCTGCTTGCACTGTCTCTTGGAAGGAGTAGTCTCTTTGTTGCGATATATCGTTGGTGAAATTGCATTCCAGCTTTTTGATTTAATTTATTTTTGTCTCCTGGATTTTGCACAAGATTATAGCTGTAATATTTTGATCCATGACTAGGATCGAGAAGAGTTATGGTGAGAGGGCTCATGGTTCCTTGTGTGTGACTAAAGCAATGCAACATGAATTGTCTCAGAACTGGGGAATTAAGTAAGAGCGTGATCTCAAAAACCTTCTTATGTCTTGAGGCCTGCTTGTTGTTTTACTTGCTAGAGTTGATAACCTGTATTCTCTTATGTTTTTCATAATTATAGAGCCACTGTTCTGTATGATCAACCTCCAGAATTTTTCCGTCCTGCTTCACTTGAGGAAAAGCATAACGTGAGCAAATTTATATGGCTTCGTTGGCATAAAGAGAGCAGTAAATCAACAAACTCTAACTATGGTGATGATCTAGTTATTTTGCAGCATTAGTAAAAGTCTCAATGAGCCATATGGCCTTCGAGATTGCATTAGCAATGGTAAACAAACAAGAAGATACTGTTTCTAGTCCATTTTAATGAAATGAAGAATGCTCCTGCTAAATTTGATCTGAAATGCATTCATGTGGCAGGATTGACAGGACCATACAACAGTAATCCTGATATAACTCCATTTACAACTCAGGTTGGCACTGATATAATCTTGAAACCAAACAGACCCGCACTCATTGTTAGCAGTACAAGCTGGTATATTCTTGATCACTTAATTGTTTGCCATCATAATTTATGTGAACTTCTCCTTTTGTCCTTGGTGCCTTTTCTGGAACTCGAGAAAAATCTGATTTTCATTTATTTATATCAATGAAGCAAAATTAGTTCAGTCACATTTCCTTTGCCTGACAGGTACCATAGTTGTAAGGACAGATAACAATGAACATATATTTTATATTGACATGGATGGAAAAATAAAGAATGATTTAAATTCAGGACTCCTGATGAAGATTTTGGCATTCTTCTGGAAGCAGCGCTTATGTATGATAGACGTGTTGCTGCACTATTAGGTGAGGACGATTCAAGTGGGGATGAAGTTATTTGGGATGGAATTTGTGGTGGAAAGCAATTCCCATACCCGAGGTTGCTGTTCATTATTACTGGTAATGTCTGTCTTTAAAGCATATTAATTTTCATCCTATCAGTCAAGTTATTGTATGTATTCTAAGACTGAACACAAAGTGAAGGTAAAGGACCTGAAAAGGAAAAATATGAGGAAATGATAAGGAAACTTAGTCTCAGACGGGTTGCATTCCGTACCATGTGGCTGGCGGCTGAGGATTATCCTTTGCTTCTTGGTAAGTGGTATACCCTCAGTAGTTTTATGTTGCTTTCTGTTTCAATCACTCTTACATTTTCCTTGATGCATTATACAGGGTCAGCAGATCTAGGCGTTTGCCTGCATACTTCGTCATCAGGATTAGATCTACCCATGAAGGTCTGTGCTAATAAATTATATAGTTCAACCCTTTTGTGAACTTAGCAGTTTATTAGGCAGTGTCACCTGCAAGTTTCTCTTTTAATTCTCACCTTTTAAAAAATTGTGTTTCTTAAGGAAAATTCCTCATGCTTGGATATTTTGGTTAGTCAGGTTGTGGATATGTTTGGCTGTGGATTACCTGTCTGTGCTGTTTCATATTCTTGGTAAGATCAAATGGAGTACTTTCTTTCCATGAGCATGTTACCATTAAAATAGACTAACATTAAGCAAAAAGAACTTCGGACAAATTACCAACCATTCTGATCTGTGTCAAGCATAAAGGAGCTGATAGATGTTGAAAAAAATGGCCTCCTTTTCTCGTCATCTTCAGAACTGGCTGATCAGCTCATGGTAAGCTTCTCTATTTTACTTTTTAAGAGCATGGGACATAGCCCATGGAATGTTGAAGAATTTTTTCTACATTTCAAACATATAGTTCAAATTCTTCCATCATTCAAGAAGCATATTTAATAAGCAAGATTACTTTGAAAATCCTTTTATTTTCCATCTTTTATTACTATCAATTTCAAGTAGCAATAAACCTTTGAATTAGCCCACTACTTTATCTATAACGAAAGGCAACCTCACCTAGCAATGAGCATTAGTGATACTTTTTAGTAGCAAGCAGAAAGAATTGTTATATATTCAATTGTTTGGCACTGTGGAATGTCTTCTGAAGATTCCTCTTACAAGGAGGGCCTCTTTCCAATGAAATGATGTTATAATTGAGTGCATAGTCAAAACGGAATACCCTTGAAAAAGTACAAATGAGGCGCTAAAGATTTGCTGCATCATATTATTTGAGAAAATTCTTTACCTGCAGATTGGATTTAGTTTATGTAGGTCATATGCATCACTGCCCCTGTCCTGAATATCTGCACAATGTTACGAACAAGCAGTCAAATTTTTATGTTTGTTTCTACAGATGTTGTTTGAGGGTTTCCCTGAAAGATGTGATGCTTTGAAGTCAATGAGATCAAACTTGATGGAGAGGGTATCTTCAGTTAGGTGGACAACTGAATGGGAAGAAAATGCCAAGCCCTTAATATACGAGGTGAAAATTATAATCCTTTCAACTTCTGCAATATAATGGGCCCCTTTAATTGCTGTTGTATTATCCTTTTTCCAGGCGGCCAACTTCTGAGAGCATGTATTTGTCTTTCAGGTTATCTCTAAGAACTCTAGCTGAATCATTGGAAGATGACACAAAAACAGATGAACATACAGGTAGAGATTTATTATCTTAATATTATTTTGTGCACTTATATCAATGGTCAAAATTGGTCCAAATGTGCTTTTGTGACGTCTGTTTAATTTTGGGAACTCTCCAGTTGGTGTAGGTGCGGCTTCTTGGCGGCAGGCACCCATTTAAATTCTTGGTTGTTCAAACACACTCATGGAATCACCTGATTTTTCCCATTTGAAAGAGAAGAGAAGCAGAGTGGTGTATTGTGTTTCTTCTCATGTAAACAGGAGACTCAAATCTTTTGATCATGAACTTGCCCTGGAATGACAATCATTTACGGGTGCTAAAACAAGATACTGTTCTGAACTGTGGAATTCTTCACAATATTTGGGCACGATATAGCGCAGTCTATTAAATAGTTATGTTGATCCCAGCTATTATGTGTGACAGCCTCCAGAAGGCGTTCTTTATATGAGCCCTTTGATGTTGTTCAAAAGAAGTGATATAGCCGGAGAAGGATCTCATCTTCTGTTATTTGTTGTTATATTCTCCAGTAAGGTATACGTATATGTAGAAAAGAAAAGAGTGGGTGTTTCTGCATTGGCATAATTTTCAAGAGGCAAAAATGTCTTTGATTGAGTGCCTTTTTAATGCAAATCATCAACACCCTAATACGATGATATGGAAGAAATTTAAAAATGAAGATAAAACAAATCTAGATTTCAATTATAATAGATTGTTTTTTTCCTTTTAAATTTATAGCAAGCCAAATTCACCTATAAGTATTTGCTGATTGTAGTTAAAATTTTTGAATGAGAAAAGTACTACCATCGATATGATGATTTTATAGTCAAATGTCTGTTTCTTGGTCTGAATATGGTGAGTTCAAATTTCATTGACAGTATCAAGTAAATCAAAAGTAAATTCAATAAATTTTAAACTTATTTATTAGATGAAAATAAATGTCATAAATTATAATTGGAGAAAATACTCCCACAAAATTGTTTATGTTTTCATTTTTAGTTTTTAGTTTTTAAAATAATAATTTAAAGTAAAAATATATTAATTTTACACTGCTGTTTAATACGAAACATAACTTTATGAATTAATTTAAATATGTTTTCATTTTAGAAATAAAGTTATATAATATATATTTTAGGCTGAAAAGTTATGGATAACTGGGCCTATGTTTGTTACTTTGAAAGCAAGCCCATAAAATATAAGGTTTGTTTCTTTGGTAATTAGCCCACACCACACCATACATCAGAAAGAGGCAGAAGCCATTATCGTCCTTCACTGCTTCCCATCCCTTATAGGAACTGCTAAACCCCTTCCCCCCAGCTATTAGGGCTTTTGCTCGTCGCCACCACCAATGTCGAATAAACGCGCCAGAATTACAAACCCCGAGCCCTTTTTGCCCTTGGGTTCCGATGCCTTCTCCTCCAAGAAACGCTCCAAGCCACCAAAGCACCACCAGGACCATCAGAAGCTCGTCCCATCCGCCGTCAGCTCCAAGATTCTCAAGGAAGCCCTACTTCAGCAGAAGGAAATCCAGCAAGAGGAGGATAACGAGAACGGGGTTGCTGAGCAGAATTCTAGTAGTACTTTTAGGTTTCCCGATGTGCATCGTCTCAAAGACAATGATGATGATGAGGATGTGGACGATTTTGAAGGGTTTTCCGAGACCCAGAGTCAGTTTGGAACATGGAATTTTGAGGTTTGTCCTTAGTTTTTATTTCGCTGTAGTTTCTTTTTTTATTTTTATTTTTTTGTTTTCTGGAAGTTTGTTTTTTCAAAGAAGTAAATAGCTGAGCTTTACGACGTAATTTTTCTGAATGTACTGCATAACTTGAGCGACATTAAGGGTTAACTGACGCTACGTTTTGTTATTTGCAGACTTCTTGAATAGTTGGATTGATGTTGACCATGTTATTTTGTGTATATGTGAATTAAGTACGTGTTCCGCAATGCTGTCACTTTGAATTTTATTTTATTTTATTTTTTAAAAATTACTGGCTGTTGCTTCTCAACAAATTTATCTCATTCAGTTTTATCTGCTTCTTGGTTGAGCTTGTCATTCGAGTGTAAATGGTTGAATGTATTCATGCGAATGTTTGTCCTGCTACTGCATATTTACCTTTCTTTCTAGGTTATGGAAGTTAAGATAGAGCTAATATCAAACTGAAAGTTCCTGATTATCATGTGATGTTTTTGCATTTTATCATTAATTATCCATAAGTTTCTTCCTGTGCTTTTGTCAGCATATGTGTTTGGTCTCAATCCTTTTCTCTTTTTCTGACAACAAAAGAAGTTCTTGTACTGGCCACTTTAGTATGCATTTTTCTGACTGGTTCTATATTTTTACTATTATGTTTTTCACTTTGGAGTATATTTCTGTGGGGATGTGTGGTTCTCTTTGTGCGATAATTTGTTACCTGGAACTTAGCCACCTCGGCGTCTTCTGATGTTAAACTTCTTATCGTTCTAGATTCTTAAAATGTGTTGCATCTGCTCATTCCTTTTCCCTGTCGCTTGACAATAGGATGAGATTGATGAGGAAGATGAAAAGTTGCTGGAAGCCTTTCTATCAAAAGATGATCGCCCTCAACGCACATTAGCTGACATCATTGTGGAGAAGATCAAACAAAAAGATGCTCAAGTTTCTTCAGGTTTGAGTTTTAATTTCCTGATATTAATGACTACCTATTCTTTCTTATCAATTATGATATTCCATGTCACAGGCATGCTGAAGTGCCTTTGGGGGTTTCAAATTTAAAATTGAAGTTAATTATTGCAACTATATTCCCGGAGGTTCATTTTTATAATGATGAAAATTGAACCTTCTCTACATTATTCAGTATGATGTCGCAGGACATGTGTAGTAATTTCTGCTGATGATAACAACTTGCTAACATAGCATTTTTGGCAAACTTATTGTATGATTTTAAAATTCTCAGTTTTTTGAGTGTGTTTGTAGGAGTGGAACCTATGCCAAAATTGGACGACTCCATTATAGAGCTGTACAAGGGGTATGTGAATGGTGTCTTGTGTCTCTGATGACTGAGCATTATGTGATTTTCCTCACTTGCCTTGTTTTTTCACAGTTAATATGTATAGTGTGGGTGTTAGTTATGTCCTGCGCCATATGTATTTGCAGGGTTGGCAAGCTTCTTAGCAAATACACCTCCGGCAAGATGCCAAAAGCTTTCAAGCACATACCATCTCTCCAATTCTGGGAGGAAGTGTTGTACTTAACTGAACCTGAGAAATGGTCGCCAAATGCAATGTATCAAGCAACTAGAATCTTTGCTTCTAATTTGGGTGTCAAGAAGGTGGAACGATTCTATAAGCTTGTTTTGCTGCCACGTGTAAGAGAAGATATTCGGAAAAATAAGAGGCTGCACTTTGCTTTGTACCAATCCTTGAAAAAAGCTCTGTATAAACCAGCTGCTTTTAACAAGGGAATCTTATTTCCCTTGTGTGAGGTATAAAAGCTTTCCATATATTGATCTACTATTGTGAATAATACCAATCAGATTTCAATTTCTCCTCTACAGTAGCTGTGTCTGTACCTTTTGCCTGTTAGATGCAATGCTTTTTGCCTGTATGATAATGTCTTGTTGAGGTGTAAGAAAGCCTACTTGTTTCAGGCTTCTGGTCGTAAAGCTTCTGCTTATATGTTGGGTATTGGCCTTTGATGTGCTAGAGAATAGAAGTTGGATGATAAACAAAAAAAGTGTAAATGTGTTCTTGCAAATATCCAGCACTCTGCTACAATTTTTCTGAGTTTAATTAAATTAGCTAGATGCATTTGACTTGAATGCTTGATGGTCTTCGACCCCATCCCTCACTCTCTCCTCTTCCATTGATTAGAATATTAATGGGCTTATAATGAGTACATTTCTCTTGTTCTGTTCCAGTCGAGGACATGCACTTTGAGGGAAGCTGTTATAGTTGGCAGTATCATTGAGAAAATCTCCATTCCTCCTCTTCATTCCAGGTAGGTGGCATTTCGCCTTAGCCCACAACTGGATTAGACTGCTCTTTGCCAAGGTGTTTCTCCTTAGTATGGATATATTCAGAAATTTTTTACTGATCGATTGATGATATTCTGAGTAACAGTCATAGGTTTTTCCTGGAAAGAAAAAGGGAAAAAGCCCTTCTATGGAAGAATTTTCTACTTCTGTCTCCATTTTTCATAAATATTTTATGACTGCAGGTTTTGTTTATAAGAAACCAGTTTCTTTTTAATTTTAAAGTAGTATTATCTTCAATTCTTTTCCATCTCATTGATATTATCATGTTGGTTAGCACTCTTTGCCATGATTGTCCATTATCCATGTAAAAATTTCAGTATCATCACTCAAACAACTTGCTTAGAAGTTCTAATGTGAAAATTCCTACTTTGAAATGGAGTATGAAAATTCCCTCGAGCTTCATAAAAGAACCTCCTAGTTCATTATAACTCATTTCATTGTTTTAGAGACTCTGGATGTATGACACTGTTACTATTTTATTGTTGTATGGTTTGCTTTATTAAGATGTGTTTATATCTTTTGCCCGTGGCAGTGTTGCTTTGTTGAAGCTTGCGGAGATGGAGTACTATGGTACAACAAGGTATCAGTATATGTAAAATGCAAGTTTCGTAAATGCAACATATTGTTTTGTATGTTTGCCAATCAATAAACTGAGCTCCCCTTTCAATAGCAAATGTATATAATTTAGGTGAGGCTTCTTGGCATCCTCTATTAGATTTGATCAATCTATTAACCACCATCATATGGGTCGACATCTTTTCTACTTTTCTCACCATTTACCCCTTACTACTTTGCCGTTATCTTTCACTTAACAATTTTATCTTTTCGTCTTGCTCAACTGCATTATCTATTTAACTAATTAAATTATAATTACTATATGATCTGTCATCTATTAAGATAACCAACAAAGCGATATAAATTGGTGGCATTAAAAGTAATTAAGTGAAATTTTATTGTATCTATTTAAAAAGTATACAAACGCATAGGTCGTCGGTAATCCCCTAGTAATATATAGCAGTTGAGCCTCATTTCATTGCAAACTCTGTTCCATTTTTATGTGTTAGGATGTTTTTCTTGCCACATTCTTTTCTTATGGCATTCACAATTTTCACATGTATGCTCTTCTGCAGTTATTTCATCAAGTTACTAATTGAGAAGAAGTACGCATTGCCATACCGTGTTCTTGACGCTTTGGTCGCTCATTTTATGAAATTCTACGATGATTCTAGAGTAATGCCGGTGATCTGGCATCAATCGCTTCTTGGATTTGCACAGAGGTTGGTTTTTGTTATAATCTTTCCCTTACTTCCCCCTAATAAATGTTTTTGCTTTTGCATTTTGTTCAAGTTCTTTCCCACCTTGCTCTTTTTTTCCGGCCGAAAAGAGAAACATTTGTAATTTCTTGCTACAGCAATGATTGCTGAGTTCTTTCAATCTTGAGATGTATTCGTGATACCAGTGCAAGTAATCAGAAATATAGATTTGCTCCCCTCTGAGATCTCATAGAGTCAAAGGAAAACTACTTATAGAGGTTTTCCTTCGAACTGCGAAATCTATATCTTCCCTAATATGTGCTTGACTCTGTGTCCTTTGTGCAGGTACAAAAATGAGTTGACAAAGGAAGACAAAGCCAATCTCAACACTCTAGTTGAAAGGCAAAGACATAAATTAGTAAGATGATCAGCCTACTTATGATAATTTAGCTCTTCCATTTTGCTGGTAGTTAATGATATCTGCATTTTTGTCTTGGCATGCAGGTTACACCTGAAATATTAAGGGAATTAAATAACAGCCGCAACCGTGGGGAGAAAGAAGATGATCCTATGTCGATCTATATCCTTTCTTTTCTTGTTGTGAAGTCCTGTCCCAGTAGACTCTTCTAATAATTATTGTTCCCTGTAGGGCTTTTGGTTTACAATATTGACATAATTGTATAGTTGACTTTCTTCATGATGTTCATTACCATGCATATATTTTGGTAATCTGCTTGGCCCCTTTGACAATGTTGTGTTCCTTGACTGCATAGCACCAACCCCTATTTCTGTAGTTACCAAAGTGATTCAAGAAGACAGGTTTGATATTCCAGATGTACCAATGGAGGACTGAAATATTGTTGCAGCTTTTTTTATGTCGGTAAATGGTCTCTCTCTTAATATCATTTTCACCCATCTGGATCCTTTATAACCTAATTTGTGTTTGCTGTAAGACAAACTCATGTCTTTCTTCCCACAATGGCTGTTGTTATCACAGGCACAATTTCTAATACGCAAGTTCTTGATGCAGGTCATTCAGACAAAAGTTGGGCTGGAGAGATATACAGTAGATATCATTTTGCAGTCTGTTAGAATGTAGCAGACGATGGGAAGGTAAATGCGGTATGTGATTGCTGGTGGAATTGTTCCATCTTTATTCTTAGAGCCATCTGTGTTTCCAGATGGTCGTGGCGAAGCTTTTGGAGATACCATTGTTTACCAGTGGCAACTTTCCCTTTTAACCAAACCCGCATTTGTTGTCCCAGTTTCCTATAGTGAATGGAATTATAGAGATGTGATTGTTAGGTTAGATTGAATTATTGCAATTTGTTCTCACGAGAAATTTCAGTTGATACAGATATTTTTATTTGGATTTATTCCTGAATGTTGTCTTGAAAGCAGTATGATTTTGCTAGGGATTTGCAGAGGTCTATTTTTTTCAGTAATCAAATTTGAAATTAAATATCAGAGCAATTTTTTTTACTTAAAATTATTTATTATGCCCATGAAATAGGTTTTTTAATTCTTTCATTGACTTTATGAGGCCAGGGTTTGGAATATAAATGCAGTTTGTATTTGCATATTTCAAATTATAACAAAATTATATGGAAAATTTATATCAGACTGAATTGAGGTTTACTATAATTGTAAATATTCATTTATTTTTTTAAAAAAATTATAAATATATTTTAGAATGATCCTATTTTATTATGAAATAAATAGGTAGAGGTGTATATATATATATATAGAAGATGGAAGATAGAAATTCAAAAAGCCCTCCGGGAGGGAGCCTAAGAACAAGAAGGGAAAATTGCATAATAACCCCTGTGTTATGCTAAAATTGCACAAAACTTACTTGTATTTTATAAATAGCCATAAAAGACCTTGTGAATTTTAAAACCCTGTAAAAAAGTCCCCCTCCGTCCAAAACTGACAGAAGGTGCTGTACACGCGGTGAAAATGAGAGTAGGGCTTTTTTTTTTTTTTATCCTATTTTAGCTTTTTTGGCAGTGCAATTGCCCAAAATACCCTTCTCCTTCATTATATATAACTTAACATTCCCTCACAAACATACCACAAAAATAGGATTTTATGTGAGCAAACTTTCAATTTATCCCTTTTGTTTGAATATAAATAAAAATCATATATTATAAATTAAATTAAATTATTATTTAATTTAATTTATTTTCATATTTATTTATAAAATATACTAAATCAACATAACAATCCTACAATTATATGAGATTTTTTAACTTTTATAAAATGTTATATTATTTAAAATATACTAAATAAATATAAAAATACCTAAAATTTATATCAATTTTTTTAACCTTTATAATATTATACTAAAACTATTAATATATATTTAAATTAAGCATTTACTATTTTTTATTATTTTAAAATTTTATTAAATTAAATACTTTACTAAATTATTATTTAATTTAAATATATTTTAATATTTGTTTATAAAATATACTAAATAAATACAAAAATACTTAAAAAAATGTATTAATTTTTTAACTTATATAAAATATTATATTTAAATTAAATATTTAATATTTTTTATTATTTTTAAATTTTATTAAATTAAATAATTTTAATTAATTTTTTATTTATTAATTCTTCTCCGTCGTATTCTCCAACGCCGATGAGTCGCCGGCGGTGATAAAAATGGACAATCTTGGTCTCGTTGGAATCGTCTCGACGAGAGGAGTCGAACGACGAATCGAAGCCAAGAAGCTTTGATGATCGTGTTCGAAGCCCAGTCTTTCCAGTCAATGAAAGTTCAAATTGATGGTATGGATATGTTCGTCTTGAGTAGAGGATTCCAATGGTATAAGCCATGGTTGGAAATTCTTTCAGACGACGGCAGAACCATAGAAAGAAGATTCGGGAAGAAATAGTATATATAATATATAGACGATATATATAATGTATATATAAATAAAAATATATTTAAATTACTTAAAATCTGGATCATTTATTTTTTACATTCAAATATCAATAGTTGTTATAAAAAGGGTATAACGGTCAATTTAACAAAAATTTAACGCCGTTAGGATTCATCTAACGGAATGGGAGAGTATGCAACAATTTGGAAAATATAGGAGGTTTTTTGCCTATTCTTTTAACACGTGGAGTTTTTAGCTAAATTTTAAAAATATAGGGGGTTTTTATACAATTTTCCCGAACAAGAAACCCCTCTCAACTGAAGTTGGCAACTGAAAGAGAGTCCACACACACACACTTGAAAAAGAGAGAGAGAGATCCTCTTCGGTATCATCGCCATCGCCGTTTGGTACCATTCTCATTCGCATTTGGTATCTCCGCCCCCACCACTTCTCTCTTTCTAATTTATACCCACTTTCTCTTCCATACCCTTTTTCCATTTCTCATTCTCTCTCTCTCGCCAACATATATACATATAAAGAGGCACAGAGGATTTGATGGCCGCGTTGTTGCAATCATTTGGAGTGGCTTCAGCCTCAGTTGCCTCCTCAGATCACTCCATCAAGTTACCTGCCTTCTCGGTTCACTCTCTTCCAGGTGTGTTCTTGTCTCTTTATCGCTGGATTTTATTGAAAATTTACGTGCTTCGAGTAATGCTCCTGCCAAAATCCAGGAATTATTGAAAAGATTAGATTTTGATTGATTGGTGAATGACCCCCACGTGAAACTGTTCTTGGTTGAGCTTATTTGAATCGGCGAGCTGCTCTTTTCATTCTCTTGCCCTCATTCTCCACTGCCATAGAATCTCTAGCTCGTTATTGTTTAACCTCATTATACTGGCAGCAGTTGATACTCCTGTTTTATTAGTTTCTTTTGTTTAATTTTTGTTGTTGGTTTCGTCAGTCATCAGATCTGAAGCAAGGTTGATTTCGAGTCCGATTCTTGGAACCCGCAAGACAGGAAAGGTGACTACCAGAGCGGTTGCGGTGAGTCTTCTGTTATACTTATACTCTCTTAGGTTTCTGTTATCACATTTCCTTTTCTTTTTGTTATCTACTTTTGGCACATCGGGAATTTGATCTCATATTGATTAATGATTTCGGGTCTTCAGGCAAAAGCTGAAAATCCCGCCTCAGCTGCTTCCAAACCTGGGTAAGATCCTGAGTTCTCAACTATGCTTATGTCAGTGTGGTTTATGTATGTACTACTACTTTTTGTTTGGCTTTCTGATTGCTATTGGGAATGTGGCTGTTAATAAATTGCTGCGACGTTCAGTTGACGGGTTCCAGAACTTATGATATTGTGGAGTGAACCATTTGACTTAAAACTAGTAGTGGTCAAGGTGGTTTAGATTTTGAAAAGATTAGGTCTTGGAATAATCACCTCATATGCATAGTAAAAGACTCCATATCTTGAACAGTTGTGAAAAGAATCAGTTGTTGAATGGCATCATCTGTGTCTAATTTCATGCATTGTGTTTGAGTTGATTTGCCTGTGAGAGCTATAGCTGTAATTTGTTAGTAAGTGAAGTTGCTTGGAGAAGCAGATGAGGGCCTAATTTTGAGGTAATTCACCAATAACCCATTGAGTTTATTGTGAATCTCTACTTTTGCACTATGTTATGGGTAGTAACTTTTGCCTTCTGGTTCAAAATTCTAGTTGAGCGTGACAGCTATGTACAAATTAAGCTAACTATAAAAAATCTACTTTTTTCACAACTTTATGGAGGATATGATTATATCTACTAGTTAGTGTCTGCTATGTTGCTTACATTGATAACAAAGCAGAAATATAATGGTAATGGTGCATAACAATAGCGGACATGACATCCTAAAGACAATGTTTTATAAACCCGCTGAAAGAGGGGCTTACTCACCTTTAGACTCACCAATGTCATGTGATCCAGTTCGCCAAGGCAATCTAATAAATTAGGATGTGGGCTTCAAGGAAGCACATGCTTCACGAGAGCGGTGTTATTCGTGGAAAGTGCATAGTAATATATGATATATTCATGATTAGTATTGTATGTGTATTAATATTTGAGCTCACTACCATCATTTAGTTCGTCTAACTATCCTTACTGTAGAAGGAAGGAGGGTTCATTGCCTAATCTGGAAGAGGGGAAAGCATTTGGTTGCGCTCCTCTCCACGCTATGGGTTATGTTAGGTGGGTCGGTGGCTGGAGTTAGGGAGGGGTGCAATCAAGTACATATTCTCTTAAATATGGGATCATGTTTCAACAGTTATATAACTTAATTTGTTCCAAAATCTTTTAGTGCTTGTGGATAGTAGATACTGGGAGAATGTGAGTTAACTATTTGATTTCTTTAGCCATGAGCTCTTGCTGTTTGAAGCCCTTAGAGAAGGACTGGAGGAAGAAATGGACAGAGATCCTCGAGTCTGTGTCATGGGTGAAGATGTGGGCCATTACGGAGGGTCGTACAAGGTTACCAAGGGTCTTGCTGAGAAATATGGAGATCTGAGGGTGCTCGATACACCCATAGCTGAAAATTCTTTTACAGGTATGGCTATTGGAGCTGCCATGACAGGTCTAAGACCAATTGTCGAGGGCATGAACATGGGATTTCTTCTATTGGCCTTCAACCAAATCTCCGACAACTGTGGCATGCTACACTACACTTCTGGTGGGCAGTTCACTATTCCAACTGTGATCCGAGGACCCGGCGGGGTTGGACGCCAACTTGGAGCTGAGCATTCGCAGAGGCTGGAGTCTTATTTTCAGTCAATTCCTGGAATACAGATGGTTGCTTGTTCAACCCCATACAATGCCAAGGGTCTAATGAAAGCTGCCATCCGTAGTGAAAATCCAGTAGTTCTTTTTGAACACGTACTCCTTTACAACCTCAAGGAGAGGATTCCAGATGAGGAGTACGTATTATCATTGGAGGAAGCAGAGATGGTGAGGCCTGGTGAACATGTTACGATTTTAACATACTCCAGGATGAGATACCATGTCATGCAAGCCGCCAAGACTCTTGTCAACAAAGGTTATGATCCTGAAGTGATTGATATTAGGTCCTTGAAACCTTTTGATCTTTACACCATTGGGAATTCCGTGAAGAAAACCCACCGGGTGCTTATTGTTGAGGAGTGCATGAGAACAGGTGGTATTGGAGCCAGTCTTACGGCTGCCATTAATGAGAACTTCCATGATTTCTTGGATGCACCAATTGTTTGCCTTTCCTCGCAGGATGTGCCGACTCCTTATGCCGGGACATTGGAGGAATGGACTGTTGTTCAACCTGCACAGATTGTAGCTGCGGTTGAGCAGCTCTGTCAGTAACTTCGTGGCGGAGCCATTCTTGAGCCTCTTTTTTGCCATTGTTTCACCTTCATTCGGCAAATCATGTTGTGTTTGTGCTTATCAGTCTTTTGGAGCCTAAGCCTTTACTGATTTTGTTATTGTAGTTCAGTTAATTGAAGGATTATGCTCATGAACTTGTCATGTACGCTGAGCTTCATATAAAGATTATAATGGCTTTTGTGCTTTGGAATGAAGGTTTTTGAGCTTTTTAAATTTTAAGGTACATTAAGAGTAAGATAAATTTTACGATAATTATATCGACACCTTTTGAGGTTATGTCAAAATACACAAACAATTCTTATTTTTTGTAAAATTAAAGCTACACATTTGGAGATTATAGTTGTAATTACAACTACGTTTTTATTCAAAGGTAAAACTTATAAAAACTCTCTTAAAACATTACACTAACACCCTTTAAGGGACAAAACTATAATTTTGCAAAAGGCAGAGAATATTTCTGTATTTTTGCCTAATGTAAGAAGGTATTAATGTAATTTACTCTAAAATTTATACATAAAAATGTGATTTTTACACACATTACATATGTTATATAATATTGCAAACACATTTGCCAAAAACAAATGAGCTACATAAGCTTAATTACAAAAGCCCATCTTTAATCCATACCTTATTATTCACTGAAGGCACCATTTTGATGTGGCACTTTTTTATGATCTGCTAATTTATATACTTTAATATTTAATTTTATTTATTTATTAACTTCCCACTCTTTAACGCCCCTAAACCACTTCTTCCAAACCCCAAATTGCCCATTTCACATCCTATCATCTTATGGGCCCAGCTTGGAGATTTATATTCCAGGTATGGACTTCTGGTAAACAATTATGGGCCGGGCTTTTCACATTGAAATAGGCCTTCTTAAAATTCAAATAAGAAGTAATTGGACCAAATATCGCAACTTATCCAACCTAATCTTGAAAACTCAAATTTTCAAGGTTTTTTCTTTATTTTCAAAACATAAGAGATAAGCATATGTGCTTTTTAGCGATATCATATATGTTTGACTTTGTATTTTATATTAATATAAGATACTAAAAATTATAATTTCGGATCTAAAAGGCGACGCCAATTTTAGTCCTATTGAAATGTAGTTTGATATTAAACCCTGCAATTTAACAAAAAAAAATGACATATTTAGGACAAAACTCATTGGAATTGAAAATTTGATTGGAACTTGAGGGGCATGTGAAGCAACGTACCAAATTCCCACTGGATATGCAATTTTCCGCAGTAATATATTATTTTTTTGATCCGTGATAGAGCCTATATTCAAGATTTTTATTGCAAAATTGAACACAACTAAAATTATCGTATCCTATGATTACTACCAGACCAGACCTATAATTTTTCCTTTCAGTTAAAACACATTGAAATGTATGTTTCAAAAATTACCAACAAACTTTCAAAGTATTTTGAACAACCAAACCATACAAAAACAAACACAACTTGGAGAATCTTAAAACTACCTCCAAACTTAGCATTATTATAATTTAGTGGGAAAATCTATGAAACATAAATAAGTAGATGGAAAAAATTGCAATTTACGTCCCACCATTTTTTTTTTTTTTTTTGTGATTTTAGTTCTATTGTTTCAGCACTTACCAGTTTTGGTTCAATAAGTCATAAAAACCTTGCAAATTTAGTCACAACCAGACTAAAATTACAAAAAGAGTAAGTTGCGGAATGGAAATTGCAATTTTTCCAATACGTGGACACAGGTGTTGGAAAAATTCTAAACTTAGACCGGATTTGGTTGGAGTTGAGTCGATTATATGACAAGAACAATATACTTGAAGTACGATTGATGTGTATAGTTTCAAAAAAATAATCAATTACAAAGCAAGTGTAATCATCTTATTTTTTGCATATAGTACGTAATTTAATATTGACGAGTGTGTGTGGTGGGACATTTTTCTGATTCAAAACAATCGAAAAGCTTCCATTTCTGGATTGTAAGCTGCCACGTTACAAGACACCCCCATTTCCCTCTTTCTATTTTTAGCATCTGATCTCCACATTGTCTGAATATCGCAAACTGCAGATATCATAGAAAATTACAAATCTTTTTTAATTGCAATAAAATGTATATATATATATATATATAATTTTGTATGATCTGAAATAAGTGTGTACTCCTCCTGATGATCAGTTTAAAATAGCTGGGCAGTCATGTGGGTGACTCATGCATGATGTCTATCGGGAATTATTGGATGATGAATCCCACAATGCTGACGTGGAAATCGAGTTGGTCAACAAATGCCAGAGAGATATACATATTCTGTACAAAATAATATTAATGATAAAATATTAAATGATAATTTTAAATTATTATTGAATATATATAGTGATAATAATTTTATTTTTATCATAATATACAATTATATATTGATAATAAAAATTGCTTATAAAATTATTATTATAAACAATTAATCATATGTTATGATGATAACTTAGTGATAAATAGCGCAATAACTATTTATTGTTTACTACATGTCACTAGTTATTTTTAGTATGAGAAGTATATACACAATTTTTTTTTCACTAATTCTTGTTATTGTCAACTTCACAAAATGATTATTACATTTAAAACTATGAAACTGATTGTTATGGCAAAATAAAAGTATTGTTACTAAATACATAACGATATTAGAATTGCTACTTAATTTATTATTATTATTATTATTATTATTATTATTATTTTGTATATTTTCTTTTCTTTTAATGATTGTTTATAGTATCTCTTTTAAATAAGGACATAATATTATTTTAAATTAAAAAAATTAAAGATTGGCACCGAAACTCACTAAATGTGTAAGGGGTGTATGATTTTGCTTCATTTTCCTATATCACAAGAGGTAAATTGCATTTAATTCTACTAATTTGTGGTGCATATATACTTGTCGTGGCAACTTCTCTACTATAGCCTCAACTATCTTTTGCTGAGCGTATCATTTCCGTAGCATCCGGAACAAAGTCAGGGTGTAGAGATCGCGACGAAGATGGCAATTAAGCACAACATCAATATATATACATAGGAACGACGTCGTAGCAGATAGATATATCACATTAAATAAAACTTTTCTTAAATATTTTTTCAATATTAACGTAAGAGTGCAGTATTTCTAATTGACAAGTATTTTTTAGTTCAATCATATGACTTTCCCAATATTATACTTAGAAAAAATACAATTTACTTTCCTGTGATATGAAAAATGAGTAAAAAATTCTCTGTAAAAAGTAAAATAGCAAATACCTCCTGTATGTTAAAAAACAAAGTAAATTACCCTCCATCTAAATCATTAACAGGGGGTAATTCGCTTCATTTTTTGACACATAGGAAGATAATTTGCTAATTCTTTTTTCACATGGAATATTTACTCATTTCACATATCAAATAAAGTAAATTGTATTTAACCCATAATTTTTATAATAAGTATAGGGATTTACAATTAATCTCCACTTAAGCACAGACGAATTTGGGGGGGGGGGGGGGAGAACTCTTTTTATAGACATGGGAATTCGTTCACTAAAGCTTTTTATGGGAAAAGTATATATAGTAACTTGTAGAGTATAAGTTGTTGGTGAGAATAGGTTGATATACATCGGAATCTGTCAGACCCAAAGGCAAAATTTGTCGTCGTGCATGTCTATTTTAGAACACAACAGCCTTGATTTTCTGCTCACACTGTTAACATAATAATAACCATATAACAGCTCGAAATTCGGGCCTCTCTATATATAATCAACACAATGTTTGTTTTTCACGTGTACTGTACTAATGCAATAAAAGTCGTATAGTCTGATCTGCACAGGAGTTTGTGGTGAAAACCGCGACTTCTCCCTGCACGTATTAGGCGTGCTGCATCAAACGCGACAATGTCTATAGTTTAGTAGATCAGTTAAGATAGATGCTGTTTTTTCTTTTCTATATTTAGTTACTGTTGCATGCACATGGATATCGAGTGTGAGGCCAAGGTGAAGCCACGACAGTTTCTTAAATGGGAGTCAGTTAGATTTAGGGACAAAATCCCTGAGAATGTTCTGGACCTTTCTTTCGGAAATATATATGTAAGAATTGTATTATTATATATATGTAGTTTCTGGAAAGTACGTACTGAGCTGTTAACAGCACATGATGATGATGATACACAATCAATTTCCAGGTTATATATGTGGTTTGGAAACGAGGGTTGCTATTTTCTTGAGCTGGAAACCTGGGAATGTCCTGGAAAGTTTACCCTCGGATTACGCCACTTTCCAGGTTTTCTGCTTTAGTTACAAGTTATTCTTTTCCAGGTCAAAAGTCTTGGACAAAACCCTGGATTTGTTTTTGGGGTCTTGTGCTCATCCATATGTATCCTTAACTCTCACTGGTTTGAGGGTAGCTAAGGATGCCAAGTTTAATTGATGAAATTAATGTTCCACAACTAAGAGATTATGAGTTCAATTCATATAATGTGTACGTATTAGTGTAGTTATTGGTTTACTGTAATTGTAATTATCGATTAGTTATATATATACTTGATATTAAGAATTGACGTATATTAATTGATTCTTGATGATTGGAATAATGTAATTGTAATCGACACATTCAAAAACAAAAAAAAAATAGTTTGAGGATCGTCGCGTGTAAAAAATGACCAGTCGTATGATAAGTGTGATAATATCATAATAGTATTTAATAATGTAATTTATTTTATCAGTTTAGTTTAATTTGAAATATTCTCTAAGCTTATGGATTTTAGAAGATGGTTTTGCAATTTCAAGATACCAAATCAGATGTATTAGGACTATGTTTCCAACAGTTGATATTTTCGGTGTTACAAGAATTAATTTATATGATTAAAATTATAATTTAATTGGGTCATGTGCAAGGCATATATAATTTTTTCGGTCAAATTGATCGAAAAATGACTAGAATTACTAAATTATAAAGTTTCAAAATTAAAGTACGAAAATCAATCCATACCGGATTACAAATGCCAACCCCCTTCCTCCAAATTACAATGCTAAAATCGCAATGTTTCCAATGGAAGTCATGAAAAGATGATGAATTATCTATACTATTTTTTTTTTAAAAAAATTATCGTACAAATTTTTGAATATCCGCTAAATTTATCCTTTAATTCATTTTGTTCCTTAAAATTTTTTTGGTCATAATAGAAATATCAATATTCAATAATATGATAGTAACAACTTTTATCTCTCAAACCAGTACTCCTCGATATCCCGCTCTAACATTCTCCATTTCTTTCCCTCACAAACTTTTATATATTTAATGAACCAATAATTATAATTTATTTTTCTTTCACAC
>NC_026150.1:22397842-22473206 GCF_000512975.1 Sesamum indicum
AACTTTCATATTTTCAATAAATTTATAATTATAATTTATTTTTCTTTCTCACATTCTCTATTTTTTTTTTCACAAACTTTCATATTTTCAATAAATCCATAATCATAATTTAGTTTTTCTTTCTCACTTTATCCCACATTTCTTTCTTTTCACAGACTTTTTTTCTTTCTTCTCCCCTCACACACCGTTTATGTCCATATTTTTTTTTTCTCTTTATTTTATATATGCTCGTAAAGACTGCGTGTGACAATAATTAGTTGTTTATGTTTTGATAAGTAACAATTAAGATGCATGGCATGTGCAAGACACGCTGCTGAACTGCTTTTCCTGCTAATTTATATAAGTTATCCTCAGATTTTTCTGGATCAAACTCTATTCTAAATTTCTTGTCTCATCTGTATCAAACCCACACACATTCATACATATCCTAGGCCCAGAATGTCCGAATCTAGTATAATTTGAGCTCTTATAATTAAAAGATCGCGAGTTTAAGTCGAACGAATATAACAATATATCTACTTTTGTTTCAAATTAATTTGAATTACTAGTAATTAAATTAATTTTTAAATCTGAATATATTGAACGATATAATGAACGCATATTATTAAAAAAAAAATGAAGAAGAAAATGGTTGCTTAAATATGATAGGAATGGAATATTGTAGTCAGATTGTAAACATGTTCATAAAATATGAAAATCGGGTAATACAAGAAACAAGACTAACGTGTTTTCGAGAATTCTCTTAAGATTATTTTTAAAATCATTTTCTACTATAATAGTTTCAAATGAATCATAATAAAAAAAGGTCATACATCAACTATCTTATATAAACATTGTAAATTTACTAGGCAGTTGGGTGCACGATCACTGTGTCCGAAAATAAAATTGGGGCAGACTCCATACTCCGACAAAATATACGCAAACACACAGTTAAAGCAAAAAGGAAATGAGAAAGCAAATAATTAATAAAAATAGAGAGATTAGGTATATGGTGGAGTTTTGTATTTGTGGTTCTTGAATCAGCAGCACTCGGGCAATTAGTTACAAGCTTTGGGAGAAGCAGCAATTTTTGCGTATACTTTAATTAGAAGTTGCATGTTAAATCGGACAGAGCCAGAATTCTGAGTTTTATTTCAACAACAACAATAATAATTCCCGAAAATCATTCAAAGATATATGAATTTTTGTTCTGGCAAATGTTTGATCATAAGTAAAATTATGACAGATGTTGATTAATTACGGTTAGATCAGTTTTTTTTGTCTTATTTTACAATAATAGATAATGTTGATTTGAATTAATTTTTTAAGACGTGATGAGTTATAATATTGAGAATAACCCATATTTTTTGAGGGAATCTTATTGGCATATCCGGATCGTGAATATTAAAATTTAGGAATGTTAGGGGGTTAGTTTAGATATATTAGCATAATTGCATTGATGGAATAATCCTGTATTAGGGAAGAGTGCGTCATTATATTCGTCATCCTCCATGTATTTAGGGGGATTCCCCGTGGAATATTCTTCTTCTACTATTTTTTTTAAGTACTAGTCGATGTGCACGACATGTTATTTCTATATGTATATAATAAATAATTTTTTATATTTTAAAATATATTTTAAATAAGAGTAAATCTAAAAATCAACACATTACATTAAAAAAAAAAGAAAATAAAATTAATTTTATCAGTTGATGTAAAATTTGAACAGTTGAATAAGTTAGTTATCTTATAAGTTAAAAGACAATTTTGGTTTGACAAAAAATTCGTGTGGTGATATCATTAACTGGTGTTTATGAGTGTGGATGGTTTTTCTTTTTTATTATTATATATTATAGTATATGTCTCAAATTATTTTTCTGTGTATTTTTCTATTTCTTGGAATTAATCTTATGGAAATTAATGTATGTTTTAATATAATATGTTATCAGTAAAGTAAACTAATTATGTATAAAATCGAACACTCGATTCTACTTTTAATTTATTATTTAAAAGAATAGCGTATTTTGAGTTAATATAAAATTATAAAAATTAAAATAACGTACATTAATGACATGAAAGTATATATGTTTGCTTGTGATACAATTTCCATCCCGTCTCATCTCGTAAAATATTTTTTGATGTGATATGCAATTGGTTGGGATCTATTTTTCAAATGATATAATAATATTTTAATCACGATAAATGTTTTAGTCATGTTGCAAAAATTACAGCTGACAACGTTGTGTGGTCGTGGTTAATAAATATATATTACAACTAATTATTTTTAGACATCACAATTAATTATGGTTAAATGTTGTATTTCTTGTAACGTGGCTGTAATTCTGTAATTTTATTCACTCTTTTCCGTTACATCTTTTACACATTACATTAATTATTATCATTACATTTTTATATATCTCGCTTTGAACGAGATATTAAAGAAGAAACTTAAACCTGATCTCAACCAATCACATTCGTCTCATTTTTTCTCATTAAGATGAGATGAAATCACAATCAATCGTCTCATGTTCTGTAAATTTTAAAGACTGGCGTTCAATGTGTTTTTGCTTTCATCTGGAAAACATTTTTTTGGACAGAATATATATATTAATTGAACATTATACGCACGAAAAATTAATGTCAAATTAATTCTCGCATGCAATAAGCTCAGCAGATTTTGTCTGGAGAACTTAGTGTAGGAGATTTTGTCTGGTGAACTAACTCTCAGCAACAAAATTCTACTCAAATCAGGTTCGATTGAACTCAATTAATCATTGAGTAAGTGTGATATATTTATCATATGATTAATTATTATTTTTTTGAAATGTACATTAATTGTATGACAAGCGTGTCACACTTACTAAATAATTAGTTAAAATTCAACAAAAATTCAAATTTGAATTAGAATTTTTCGTTTGTTGTTGGTCATCTTTTGTGGTCATTAATGATGTCCCCATACTGTTTGTCATAATTCACCTTTGCCCACTTGTCTAAGATGAAGCTGCATTTATCATGTGATTTTAA
Organism: Sesamum indicum; assembly: GCF_000512975.1. NCBI lineage: Eukaryota > Viridiplantae > Streptophyta > Magnoliopsida > Lamiales > Pedaliaceae > Sesamum > Sesamum indicum. The sequence goes on from NC_026150.1 coordinate 22,400,846, forward strand.
TTTCAGTTTTATCTCGAAAATAATATCTGTGGGGTTTACTTGAAGTATCTTTCTGCAAAGACTGATTCGTCCCCATGTTTCTATGCAAAGAACTAAATAGGACAATGGTCTGCACGTTTTTATCGTGGTAGTACCCAATTCCGAATCTAACATGATCAGAAAGTTCGTAATTTCAACTCTGGATCCTACTTTCATCGCGTGGTATAGCTTGCGCACATGAATTTCTATTTTTCTTAACAAATTAGAGTAGAATTTAAAGGGTATAATAGGTTATTAGATGAAAAATAATTACGGTGGGACTAGAAAATATAAATTGTAACTTTCATCAAAATGTGATTTTTATAAAATTTAATCCCAAAAATAATTTTGGAAAACGGGGTCAGACGATATAAAAGGTTACGTTTGCACTCAAAATGCATATTAGATCGATCGTGAAATACAAATTTAATATGCTGAATCACAGGATCAAAAATACAATAATGAGAGACCAATCATTAAAAGACACGTGTTTATTTTTTTCTAAAATCCAACTTTTCAACCCTCTTTTGAAACCCTAATACATAATAATTTAAACATCGAACATTTTTAATTAAATCAAGAAACACCTAGCACGCCTAACGAGTTTATTTTCAAATCGTCCCAAACACACATAAAATCAGGGTGCCCCTAATAACGGTCCAAACGAGACCTCAATTTGAACTACTAAAAGAAGAAGTACGCAAGTTATGAGAAATTTCAAATCATTTCAACTAAGATAACAATTGGACCTCAACCTCAAATTTTCCAAATATTTAGGATATATGTATGCTTCTCATTAACGTCAAGCAACCTCATAATTGTTTGGATATAGTTTCAAATATGTTTACTAGGATTTACGTGTCCTAACCAAGTCTAATTAATTAAGGATGTTGTTTAATTAAGATGAGTGGAGGTCGATAATGCAGTAGTGGATTGTCATGGAGATCTTGCCTAACACTCAACTGCCATCTAAGGACTGAGGTATTTTAGGTGTCTAAGTGATGCGTCTTGGACTTTTTCTACCTTAATCTTAATAGGTGAAAGACTGAAAACACTGCCGTTTTTTGGTAAAGGCAACAAGAATCAAAAGTTATGTTTTCGTCAACTTATCTAAATATGTCTCTGGTGTCTCCTAAATATTGGTAAGCGTTGTCGGAAGAGGTCAGCTTTGACCCGTCGTGTGAGACCTAATGTTTGCGTTTGAGGTATTGCGAGTAACGTGGATGGAATTGCTAGGAGTCGCTAAATTGGTCAGACGAAAAGAGGTTGCAACGAAGTAGTAATAGTAACTATTGATTAGTTATATTTGATTTAAAGATTTGAAACGTATTAGATATTATGTATCGTTAATAATATTTATTTCTTATAAAGAATCTCAAAATTTTGAACTCTCATGTGAAACTATATTTTGTAAGATATCCACAAATTTCTGATGTTTTGAATTCCTAATTTCAAATTCACCTTATTGTATCCATATGTAAACATCAGGACATGAGATCGAATTTACGTGACATGATGAAAACATCGACACTATGATTTGTGGCAACATGAAACCCTTTTTAGCAGGTGAAGAGGTTTAATAGTTGTCATATATTTATTATATTGAAACCATGATTAGCAGTGAAAGAATCCAACAAACAGGAATTAGTACTCATCAATCATAGAGTTGGCATGTGGAGATGGCCATGCAGTAGGCCTACGTCGTACAATTGGTCGGTGGGCTCATATGTTCTTGATAAACCCTGTCTTAAACTGATGCAACGGCTTTAAGTGTGCAAAATTTGTTAATTAGTGATAAAAAATTGTCTAAAATTATTACTTGATTCGTGTAGAAGCCCGAGGTCGCTTCATAAGTAGTCCAAAACATTAATTTGAGGTCGAGTGGAAACATTAATTGCTCGTGAAGTACCAGAATGACGTAGTGATAAATGCAACGATTGATTATATAAATATAATGTATTCATGTTATTATCATAAATAATTAATTATATATGTATAGTGACAAGTTATCGCTGTAAATGTATGTGTCAATAAAATTGTTAATAATTATAATTTAGAAAATAAATAATTACTACTTGGATAAAATTAAAATTGGAACGTAAGAACTTTTATACACGTGGAAATAATTCGGATTCCAAAGTAATTTGAAGGGTTTTAGCCATCTTGGTATCTGAAATTCATGGACACCATAAACTCCCTTGGACTAAGGGCAAATCTGGATATTCAGGTCCGCATCTCGGCACATTTATTTTTCTATTTATTTTACATTTAATATCTATTCTTCCTAGAAATTAGGGGTGATTGAAAAATTTTAAAATCGCCCAAAATCGTCCGAATCAAATCGAATCAAATTGTTTTTCTTGATTTATTTTTTAAACTGCAATTCTAAATTTAGAGTAAAATCTCATTGCTTTATTGATTTGATTTTTATTTAGAACTTAAAAAATCGCAAAAATCGACCTGCACCTCTAAATATATAATTAATTTTTTAAATTATATATATAATAATTTGATAAAATAATTAATCTTTTAGAAGAATATCATATTCGAATTATATAATCTCAAAATTTATATGTTATCAAAGATGCACATTGCAAAGCTGATTTTTGTAAAATTTATATTTGGACTTAATATTTAATTATTTAAGCTCATTTAATGCTTGTCTCAAATTTTCATTAATTTTCTCTCCCCTATTTTTTTTCTCCCCCTTTTCCTGTTCTCTCTTTTCTCTCGTACCACTTTCTTTTTTCTGTCTTTGTTCTCTATTCTCTTTAAAATCAACCATTGACCTTTGTGGGTTAAGTGTTTTCTTGTTAGATTAATAATATATATGATCTTATATTTTAATCTATTTAAAATTGTGGAGAGTGTTGGTGGTCTTTGTTGCGTAATGTTAGCTTTTTTTTTCTTTCTATACACAAACACTTGTTTCATTTATTGATTTTTTGTTAGTTTCAACGTCTTATTTTTATTATAAGTATTAAAATCGCACAAAACTGCACCTTTAATTTTGATTTTAAACTTGATAATTTAAAAAAATATTTTATAAAATTGTCAATAACAATTCAATTTAAAAATAAAATTAGAAAAATCGAAACCACACTATGCATACCCCTGCTAGAAATACATGTCCTGAAAAAACAAAAAAGAAAAAAGAAATTGACAGACCCTTAAATAGACACATCATTAATTACAGAACATGGCCATGTCCATCCATTATTCCTAGGCCGAATGTTTTGAGTTAGATTTTTTATTTTATAATTTTACTATGTTTTATAACTTTTTATATATTAATTAAGATTTTGATATATCTCTCAATAACATTCAATTACACGTAACAATGATAATTTTTTTTACTACAAATTTATATAAAATGAAATAAATATTCGCATGACCTCACTTATGTTCATAGAACATCAACATCGACCATCGGTGCAAGACGACATCGATAGGTACAACTAATTTGCTACATTCAGCCTATTCTATATTTCATACTTGAAATAATCTTATTAATTTGAGAATTGTAGGATTATTGCATATGCCCACCTTGCGCTCGTTCGTTACAATTTATGAACGCAGGACTTGAGGAATTAAGAAAAATTATAGTTCAAAATAGAATTATTCGAATCTTAATTAACATAATAAACTTTTTATACTTGTCATATAATTAACCACTGGAGAAAAGTATTATTTTAGTCCATTAAATATATTTAATTTTAATTTTAGTCCGATAACTATGTCTATTTTTGTTTAGATCCAGTAACTTACGAAATTCCTTACTTTTAGTCATGTGGCAGATTTTCAGACAATTTTATCCCTATGCAACTTTTGAAAGGCAATTTTAGTCCATATGCACTCATAGGGGTAAAATTGTCCGAAAATCTGCCAGAGAACTAAATGTAAGCAATTTCGTAAGTTACTTGACCTAAATAAAAATGAACATAGTTATTGGACTAAAACTAAAATTAGGCATATTTAACGGACAAGTATAAAAAGTTAACACTTAAGTTTCATTGTATAAAAGAAAATTATCCTTTCCATTGGGTTTCATTGATTTCCAATGTATCATCATTTTCCAGATAAATATATTTTTGGCACTTCTAGGTGCAATTAAATTATTTTCTTTTTTTTTTCAGAAAAAAAGAAGTAAAATTGCTGTCAGTTTCCAGTAAGCATTGACCGTCTGATCCACACTGGTCCCTGATTGAATCTGATCAGCGAAAAAACAATTGATTGTACACTGTTCAAACCTCACCCTCAGCCAAAAAAAACCCCCCCAGCCAATAGCTTTACTTCACGTGTACCTTCCTCTCCATTATAGCGGCTGTGTTTTCTTTTTAATAAAATATTAATTCTATCATTTTTAATACAAGAACGTTACGGCTGATATAGTACTGAATTCTACGAATAGGACAACTCCTTTCTCATATTCAAAACTAAAATTTCTGATTTCTACCATTTTTTAAGGTAGGTAGATTTATTTATTCTTACAAAAAAAACTTATCATGTCTCGCATATAATATTATAAAAATTTAGAAATTATTTTGTTACGACGGAAAGTGACCTATAAAAAAATATAAAGTATTTTGTTATGTTATATATATATATATATGATTCGCCTGAGGTACTGAGCTCGATTTTGTTTTTATTTTGAATTAAATGAAAAAGTATAAGTATAAGTATAACCTTGAATTATACGATTGTGTTTTGGTTGTTATTTCACTCATCTATCTCTCTTCTTCAAAGAAAAAAAATATATTTTGTTTTTATTCTTATTTGTTGACAGGAGTTTTTTTTATATTAATTTATCATAGTAATTACAAGTATAATTTTTGTTATTTTAAATTTTATATACTGTGTGAGTTTTGATAATAACTTGTTAGTATTCTAGCAAATTTTAAATTTAAATTAGGTCTGCTTAAATTGAACACATTTTTCTTACAACGTGATCCGGTTGTTCTTTTAGAAATGTGGGCTAATAAGTCGTAATATAATTGGTTCATAGATGACCAAATTCAATTCCGAACTAGAAATTTTCAATTAAGTCGTGAAGATACGTCGATGGGACGGTCCAATTGATAAAGTTAATCCCCCATGATACTAAAGTCGTGATTTTGAATCTCACCATTTTATAAATATTTTTACTTTAAAAATAGATTTATATCGAATTATTAAAAAAAAATTATTTATCGTTTTCACTTTAAAAAAAGATAGGATGATGCTTGGAAATTGGGATTGGGTGGTGAAAAAAATCCACAAGCAGTTGAAATGGGCGGATGATGGGGTGCCACAATTCAAATACTCCATAATCAACCGTAATTGAAGCTACGATGCTCTTAATTCGGACAGTCATTGTCCATCCATCCTCATTCCCTCTTCTTTTTCCTGCTGTTCCAAATTGCAGGAATTCGACGCCTTGTCCCCTTCTCCATTACTTTTGTCGCTTCTCTAACATTAATTGCACCAAAACCTTAACACCTTACACCCACACAAACACCATTGGTTCATTCTTTTTCCCATTCATTTATCACGACACATGTACATGTTCTTGCATCTCCAATGATTTCCCTCAACTAAAATTGGATCATGAATATAATAAAATAAAATACTGATATCATCGTGCGTTAAAATCCCCCACCCCTCGTTTCTTACATGATTTAAAACGACTTTGTGAACTGAAATTGAATTGAGAATGTAATAAAATACATTGTTGATATAACGATGTTAAAAGACATGGTCTTGCATTTTCTAATGATTTCTTGAACTGGGATCGGATCAAGAACATGACCGAATGAAATGTTGATACTATCGTGTATACGATCTGACATGAAATATGAGGGAGAAGATTCATTAATGTACAAGAAAACAGAGTTCTATACTTAAAGCATACAATATGAGTACAAAACTGCTGTCTTCTAACTGTATATTCTACCATGTATCTGATTTCACACAGTATGTGAAAGAATAAGGAGAAACCAGCTGAGCTTCCATTTCTACCTACATCCCAAAGCTACAAGCTGCTCCCCCTAAAACCTCCCACATTTAAATATCAAAAAAGAAGACGGAAAATAATAATAATAATAATAATCAAACAGCAGAGAGACTCCGGGGATGTATAATCTAACCATCCCTCTGGTAATTCTCCACCGTTGAAAGTCGAAAACGATCATTCTAATACAGATCAGGCTTGGTTTGCCAAGTCCTTGGCGCTTATGAATGTGCCATGGAAACCATATGGAACTCTTGATGGGAGCTTGACAGAGGCTTCCAGCTTCATAGTCTTGGCATTGACGATTTGCAGCTCTGATTTCCAGGCCTTTTCGTCGTGCACGAAGGCCAGAATGTAGCCGTCGTCTTCAGCTTCAGAGTTGGGATCTCTGGGGAGAAACAGAGGTTCTCCGCCGTACTTTTCGTCGCCGTAGATGAATTTCTTGACTTCGCCTGTGAAGAGGTCCACTTTAGCAAATCCAGAGACTTTAGGCCATGGCTCTGCAATGGCGAGATAGGCGTACCGGGTTTTTCTTCCAAGCCTGTTTCTGTTCACCATTCCTGCCTCTAAATTGACCTGATCCTCTTCGGACATGATGGGCCTCCTCGTGGACTTGCCGGTTTTTAGATTCAGCCGAATTTCGGATAAAACACTCTTTAATCCTTCATCGCATTCGTTGAAAATTGAGTCGGGCGGTGTCATACAGGAACCGATCACGACGATTTCGTCAGTTTCCGGCTCTTCCCACGCATTCCAGAGGTGGAAGCAGAAGCAATCAGGGACTTGAACCCATTTAATCCCGGAGGAATCCTTAGCGTACTTGTCTAGTACACCGAATCTTGATACCTTATCCTTTTCGTAGACCACCGGAGAACCGCCCCGGATCATCTCCGACATCTTGAAGACCACCTGTTGATCTGGCACGATCACGAACTTCTCAGTAATGGCGAAATCATGCATCATTGTTGGTTCAGAAACAGGGATTTCGACATCCTCTGATTTCTCCCCGTTTCTTGAAAACCTGAAATACTTCAAGTAAGGCTTACGGATCACGTCGTAGCTCAGAGCAAAGAGTTCGCCGGAAACAGGGTCGACCTTGGGGTGGGCGATCATGGTGGAGTTCAACTGGCCGTTGAAATTGTACCTCTCCACCGTTTTCAGGTCACCATTGGGAGTCAAGCGGACATGATAAGGCAAATCATCTTCGGACATAGCCAACAACCGGTTGTTGAAGTACACTAATCCGGCGTTCGCTACGCCGGTGCCTTGGCCGTGATCAACCAGATTGAACAGCCCACGAGCATAGAAGAGCAGCAATCTCGCTATGCCCGAATGCCCATGTAGCTCGCCAATGGCTTTGGGAAAAATCGGCCGGCCCAAAGCCCGCTCCTGAACCAACCTCTGCGTCTCCGTAAACCGACAGGCATAGCTCGCAGAGCCGTTCTCGAATTTCACGGCGTGAATCATGCCGTCGCCGTCGAAGAAGTGGTGCCCCGCCTGCGGCTCGAACAGTGGGTTGGCGCCGTTCCTAACGTACACCCCCTGGATAGACTCCGGTATCTTCCCGACGACCGGAAGCCTGTGCCTGACGGGTTGTTCCGGCACCGGCGAGAAGTTTCCGGCGATTTGAACTTCAGGATCGGCTGTCTTCGGCAAAGGGTGGCGGAGCTCGTGGTCTGTCAATGCATTCTCCACAGCGTCCAAGGCCATTGCAGCCGCTTTCTGAATCATATTCCATTTTGGCTTCGACGGAGAAGCAGCATCACCCTTCCTGACGGTGGGCTGCGGATTGACGACAATCTTGGTGGGAGAAGGTGTTTGATAGGTGGTAGGCGGCGACTGCTTGGGGAAATGGAGCGTAGGAGTCTGGAGAGAGCATTTAACATCAGTTTTGCGGCTGTGTGCGCGTGGAGTCCTGTGGGACTGCACGAACGACAGGTTTGTACAAGACCCCAACTCACCTACTTTAGGCTTAATCCAAGAACTCGTAGTACAAGTAGAAGAAGTGGCCATGGCTACCTATTTTGGCACTGTAAACTGTATTCTGCCCGAGTGTGTCTTGTGTGTGTAAATCTTAAGAGTGTTGCAGCTTCGTAGGAATAGAGTAAGGGGGGGAGAGAGAGAGAGAGAATTTGGTTGAGTTTGATGAGAGAGAAAGAGGGGAGATGAGTGTATATATAGAGAGAGAAATGTGGGGAAGAAAGTCCACGTGTTGGATATAGAGGACGGTATGATAATAAACGAGGGGGATGGTGGGAGCAGGTCATAGCTTCTTCAAACTTCGACACGACCACCTTTAATTTTCGTTTTTTATTTCCATATAATAATAATAATATTATTATTCTATTGATCTCCCCACTCAAATTAAATTCGATCGAATTGAAATCAATTACATCACAAATATAATATACTTGTCATACATAATTGATCACATTTTCTGAACTATACACTAATCAAAAGCCAAATATATTGAACATTCATATAATTGATTCAAATCCAATCAAATTCGATTTTGGGTCAGAATTTCTTATTACTATGTACAATTGTGCAATAAAATTTGAAATTTGAATTTAAAAATCGAATTTGTTCGTGGTCCAAATACGCTAGCACATGACGTGATTCACGTACACAAATTATATTATTATAGATGGAAAATTTGGTTATTGTTGCATGATCCACCATAATTTTAATGGAAATTCAAGTAATTTGAAAGTGACGGATTAAAAAAAAAAAATTGAGGCAGCAGTGGGAAAGTGAGACTAAGGTAGTTAGCTCTGTTATTGGACCCTGTCCCTATTTCTTTGCTGATGAGTAAACAAATGACTGTCGACATTCAAACCCCGTTTTATTTTCTCTCCCACGAGTCTTTCACCCCAATAAAACATTTGAATCAATTTATGCCTCTAGTTCGCATGAGAGCCCTGATATTATTAAATTGGCATTCAATCTTATATTCTATATTATGTATTTTTATTATATGTATAGTGATTTTTTTTTAAAATATATAAGTGTTGTATTGTAAATTTAAAATTCAAAAATAAAATTTGAGTGATTGTTATGCTTAACGAATGGAGAACGATCATCCGAACCACATAGGAAAGACTCGAATCATAGCCCTTTGATACTTAAATCAGTAAGTGATAAGGTAGATCGTAAGAAATATTTGGGTAACAAAAGTTATATACACCTATTACGATTTTCACATGAACCACAAACATCAAAATGATCAACTTGTTGCGGTGAGTCTATACATACATATTAGGGCTTGATATGCAGTAGGGTCGGAGATATATCTAAGAGAATACAACTACAAGATGCAACAACACATTATGATCGCATAATTTATAGGGATGATTACACTATTCCCTGTAAGGTTTGTTGTAATTACATATAAATTTTATATGGTTTAGGAAATTATATTTGCTATTCTTGAATTTGTTCTGTCTAACAAATAGATCATTTCGCTAGTTAAAATTTATCGAATTTGTTGAATTAGCAAAAAAGTGAATGAAAATCTATATTATTACTGACACGTTGCAAGTCAAACACATCTTTTCTAACCAAACTACCCTTATCAATCTTCATAAGATTATGCATGTGTGGCGATATATCGCCACCCTTATAAGAGTATTTTGATCAAAAAAGACTTTTTAAACCTACAATAAGTGAATAACAAGTCAATTAGAGATTAAATATGTACGTGTTTCATTCAAATTTTATGTTAATTTTAATAAATTCAATAAAATTTTACTAATTAAGAAATTTATTCGTTAGACAATAACAAATGTCGTGATACTAAATAAAAATTTTTAAACTACACAAGATTTATATATATTAAACCAAATTTCACTAAAGGACGTAAAATTATTTTTTTCTTGAAATGTGAAAAAAAATGAAAATAGGAGATGGAAAATTGTGTAGTAGAAAAATTGGTGCATAAACTTTTTAGCGATAGTGAAGGGGGGGACCCACGTTTTCTACTAGTCTGAAAAAGAAAACCCGCGTTCAGGCCTCTTTATTAAGGGAAGAGCACGTTTTATAGTCAACACGTGGCAGTTCCAAATCTGGGTCACCTCAGTTGTCCAAACACGCTTATGTCCCCCCACACAACCAGCATCTTTTTCTTTTTCCATCTTTACCCCCCTTTCCACTTTTTAACTTACAACATCCCCCACTTCAATTTTTTTCCTTTTTCTTTTTTCAATTAAAAGTTATACAGTGAAAGATCTTTTATCGTATTTTTAAAATCATTTATTGATGTTATACTATATATTAAATGGTCATTTTATTTGAAAGTTTATCTATACATTTATGTTTTATCTTTAATTACGAGCGAACTGAACTAGAGTTTAGCCCAATAAACTTAAAAACAACTCATGAAAAAAAAAATAATAAAAAAACAACATTATAATTCACCTAAAAGCTTTTGACATATATCGACTGGCTCTGTCTCTAGATCTGCATCAGATTATGGGTATTGATTAAGGTGCCTAACCCTGATATAATTGTTGATTAAGAGTTAATTAAGTAAGAGTAGATGTTAAGAATGGTATTGCACCCCCCACCCTTTGAAAGGATTTAGGTACAGATTCTTTGACACCCCACTTTTACACTATAAATTATTAATTGGAGGATCAAACGCTAATAACAACCATATCTTGACCTTTTTAAATTATATATATATATTGAGTTTGCATAGTGTTTTCCTTAATGTCATGGATGACTCTAACTACCACATTAAAAGGGATCATATTATAATTTTTGTGGGGCACAAAACTAAATTTTACAAAATTGAAGGGCTGATTTGATATATCGACATCATGATCTTTTTGACATCTGCACCCACACCTTCTAATATTATAAACCACCACATTATTCTTAGGGTTGCTACGTGTTCCCTTTGATCATGGATTTCCCCCCGTCAAATCTTCATTATCTTTTTCTTTTTCTTTTTTTTAAAATTATTATATATATATATATATATTCTTTAAAAAAAAAAAAGAAATTGTGGGAGGAAGTTTGAGTTGGATTACGTAGGAGACAGGCCCTTTATTTATTGTTAATTAATTATTATTCCTTTTGGTTGGTTAATAGTATGTCCTAATTATTACATTTGTGTAATAATATTTATTTAATCATTGGTTCCTGTTGAACGTGGTTAATGATTATAGATACAGTTGGTTAAGATCATCTAACCTCGTGAAACCCCTTCTTCACCAATTCTTTATAAAATTTGATTTAATTCTTTAGGGTATGTGGTCCAACTTTGCATGGATTTTGAATCTATCATAATACTTGAAATAATAATAAAAAGATTAATTTATAGTACCTTAATTGCATACATAGACCGAGGAAATTACCCTTAATTCTGGGGAAAATGGAGGCCTCAATAGTCTCATCATTTCGACAGATCGTCATTTCAAATTTATTCTCCAAATTATTCTCTCAAATTGAAATTTATGAATCTAAATGCATCTTTAAATAATTTATGGTCCGTAGGGCTTTCGCTAGCCCATAGTGGTAATTCAAGTCAAAGTCATCGATCGTATTTTTCATACAAAATAATTAAAAAATTATTGATGATTGGTGCTACGATATTCAAATATAAATATCTATTTTGTCGATTCACCTAAAGAAAAATTCAGAAATAAATTCTGAAAAATTTGTTATTATAAATTTGAAACTCTTGGCTACCATGTGCAACCAGAGAGGGTTTTCTTTTTTTTTTTTTTTTTTGAGAACTTTCTGAGTCGTATATTAATATTTTTGTATTATATAAATAATTACCCCGTATCTTTAAAAATTTAAAAGGTTTGAGAAAGAAGACACAATATGAAATAGTTCCAAATAATAAAAGGATGATGTGTGACTTTTGGAAGAATAATTAAATAACTACCAAGATAAGGATGTAATATAAAGTTACTCAATAAAGCTATATATATAATAATGTATAATCATGTATGATTCGTTAATGGGGAAATATAATTTATTAAATTACTTTATAAATAAACATGCAATGTTTGTGTCTTATTTGATTGTGTTTATGTTCAGCTACTTTGTGTTTGTGGTACTATATTATCTCTTTGTAAAGAAACCCCATAATTAAAAAGTGGGTTAATTATATTTTGTTATACTATGATCGTTTTTATATTTTGGCATCTAAATTTTACGAAATTTGCACTTGTCATTTATAATTATTTTTTCACCATGTTTTTTGTCAAAAAAACATTACATGTAGTGCACATGTGATATTTAAGGATTATGTGATGTGATATTTTTTCACATATGCACAACATGTGATATTTTTTCAACATAAACATCAATAAAAAATAATCATATATAGCAAAGTGCAAATTTCGCAAAGTTTAGATTCTAAGTTGACAAAAAAAAAAAAAAAAATTAAGTGTACACCAACCTCAGTAACGTTACCTAATTAAGCTAATCAAGCATCTTATTTAATTAGATAACATATGGAAATTAGGAGGAACAAAAATTTGATGATTCCAAATTAACTTGATGATTGATAACTATACTTGCAAGCTTATCATGTGGAGATAAGCTTGTAAACACTTATTTATTTATTTTATCATTTGAGGTAAATGAATAATATATACAATAAGTAAATAAAATTTTAAGTTTACTTCATTTTGTTTGTTGTCATTCGGAGATGAATAAATAATTGTTAAAAAGTTTGATTTAGCGCATAAAAAGAAAATCATATATTGTCTAGTTATCCAATTTATCTTTAGGCCAACCAAGTCTCTATTTATATTTAGAGTAAAGTTGACGTTTCACCTTAAACAACAACTTACGGACCTAGCTGAATTTAATGAATCATAGCCCACTAAGTACGATTCAATATCATGCAAGAATCTGAAATTGTCTCGGGCTTAATCAAATTTGATTGGTTGCAATTAAACGAGCTCTAAAAATAAAACTATATAACTGTTTATTTAAATAGACATTGTCATCTTGTGGGACAAACCCCATAAACATAAACATGGTTATATTTGAATATATGCAAAACTTACTATATTTGGTTAATTTAGTACTTCAAAAACATGTGGAGATGTGTGAAATTGACTGAGAATAGACCATAGTGTACAAGTAGAGGATAAAAATATTTACTAGTTGATAATTCTCAATGAAAAATCGCAAATTGTACCTTAAAGATCATCCATGCTGTCCATGTTACATAAGCATGTTAGGCACATGCCTAACCATCATTAATTTTCTTATGCAAAAAGATCGATGCTCTCTCTCTCTCTCTCTGTCTCTCTCTCTCTATATATATATAATTCTATGTATATATGAAAATAGTTTAAACCTAATTCTTGCAACTTGTGAAAAAAATATATGTATACTATATATGCTTTTGTCCAATGAATATATTTATGTTTTTGGGATTCTCAAATCTTCTTACATGTTGGGAACTTTTTGAATCTGTCAGTAGTTTGGGGTTTAATCTGAATACTTGCTCATCATGTGCTCCAATATTTAATGATGAGTTTTATCTTGGGAATAATATGTCTTACTTTATGCATTATTAATTTATTAACATGCATGAAGAATTAATAATATAGTAATAAAATTAAGTTATAGTTTACAAGTTAGTCAAGGATTGCGATCTGGGCTTTTACTAAATATTTGTAATTTTATGTATATTGTAAGTATGAATGATTACAAATAGTGTTATTTTTTGTATGTGTTCTCATTTATACTTTTGTTGTATACACATATTATATTATGTGTATAATTGCTTATTATGCTCAATCATTACTTACTACTTATTTCACTAAATAATTTGTAAAGTCTATTCGATACGGAGGATTGTTTTCATAATTTTTCTATAACAAAGAATTTTGATTGAAACATATATAAGCTTAATGTTTTATTTACATTGTACGATTTTTTTATCACTTCGTATTTTATCATAATCACAAATAGATTAGAATTATCACTACAAAAAAATTGTTCAATAGAAACAAAAAAAAATTTGTCGAGATAATTAACAAGTAAAACTCTCGTTACTAATCTAAATTATCTAATAATAGAAATTTACTTGCCAATGAATTCAGCAAGGGAAATTAACTTGCAACAAATTTAGCAACACGTTGTTTTAAAGAATATTAAATAATACAGATAGCAATAAAAATTTACTTGCTAATTAGCTGGATACTGATTTTAGCATCAATATTTTTCCTAATCATTGATCATTTTTCTTGTAGTATATGTACCCATTATTGTAATAAGAATTATGTGGAGAAACATATAAGATATTTTTTTTTATAATGTTGATTTATGACCTTTTTTTTTGCTTGAAATTACTAATACTTACATAAATACGTTCATATGTAATCTACTTTTGTATTTGTAGGCTAATTTTTTTTCCCACAAAATTTTAAAAGATTGGAAAAAAAAAATCACAATATAAACCTAGTGATTTTTGGCATGATTAATCAACAAATTCAGTATATATGGCATGATTCATCATTAGCATTAAATTAAAATCTTCTGCTATTTATGTGACGAGCGGATAGCTTAATTTGATTAGCGCAAAACACACAAATGACCTACATTGCCCCCTCCCTCCCAAAAAACAAAACAAAATAATAATAATAATAATAATAAATTAATTAATTAATAAATAAAGGGAAAGTGACCTAGCAAATATAAATTTGATATATTTCCTATATAATTATGATACATGATCTTAATAAATTGATACTAGATAAGAAACATTGCATTTAGTTCATTTATGTTGATTTTATATGCAAATAATGCTTAAACAAATAGAAAATGAAAAGAATTAATAATTCATATGTATAACATCACTAATATTTCTTTAATTATCCTATATGTATAAGCTATAACAACGGAAGCGATGTGATTTCATGCTGATTGATATTTGATCGATAATTGGACCCTAGGACTTGGCAAAGAACAACTCAAAAAATGATGCTTTTTTCTATATTAATGTTTAAATTATTAGAAAACAAAATATCTTTTATATTTAGTACATGACCTTCACATTCATTCATGTATGAACTGTAAACCAATCTTTTATGCAACATACTGAGAACAACAACGAGATTTGAACAAGTCTGTCCTATTTTTTCTGCCCTGCTATTAATAAATGACAATCTTTTTTGAAATTCAAATTATTCAAAAAATTAAAAATAAGGGAAGTTTAATTTATAATAATTGTAACATTCTTGATTAAAATTTATGTATATATGGTTGTATTGGTGAGGGTATATGGGCATATGGGAGAGACTTATCTAAAATAGCACATGGAGACAACATCAAATAATGTGAAGTAGTTGGATATTTGGGCAAGATGTGTAGGGCCTATACACAAACAGTTGAATAGGGACAATCCAAAAAACATAACAACATGACAAGTTCCATCCTAGAGACCTTTATTTTTGGTTGTTTCTACTTATACTAAATTTAAAAATAAAAAATAAAATTAAGCATACTAGTAGGGGGGATTTTGTTAAGTTTGGAAAGTTAGGAGGGTGAATGTGATAAATAATATAGCTGAAGGGTGCAAGATATAATTATCACTTATCTTTTTCGTGTGGAGAAGGAAAAGAGACGCGAAGCGTATATGCACATAAATATCATTCAATCATTTAAGATCCTTTTTTAACTAGTTCTATTTTTTGTATACTTGTTTGTTGTTATTTACTTGTTTTATTACTCCTATGAATAATATATGCCGTCGTTTTTATGTCTATAAAATCAAAATATTTTTATGTTGTGGTAAATAATATTTTTGTTCAAATAGTGCTTTGTCCCATAAAAAATGCTACCACAACAATTTTCTTTCAATGAGATATATATATCATGGGAATTAATTTGAAATAACTGCTAGATAATAAATTTCATATACATTAGATATTTTGTTTTTGAGAAAAGGTGGTTGAAAATCTAAACATTTCACTTTCAATACCTAGCTACAAATTTTTCCAACATAATCTAATTTCATATCACGATATTTGTATACGAACATTATTTATAATGAATTACTGCAATAAGATTGATTTAAATGAATGATACTCGATTTATGTAAGAATTTCATGTGTACAAACATGCATGTACATTTTTATGTAAATATATATATATATGTTGATTAATTTGATTGATAAAAACAAATTATCTTTTGCAAAAAATCATATATTTAATTCCTCAATCAGTCAATATGAAAATTATAGTGTAAAATATCTATATTATAGTTGCTTTTTAAGAGATTTACGATTTTAAAATCTGGTTTAATCAAATAAGATAAAATTATAGCTACTTACCTAAAGTCTCATGTATATATGAATATATATATATATATAAAGGTAAATTATGGCTATCTTTTCTTAAATTTATCATAATTACGAATATTCTTTATTATTTAAAAAATTATAAATACTTTTTTTAATCGAAGAATAATCATGTAGCTCTTAGAGGATGAGGTAAAAATCACTATCTTCCCCTTGTTAAATATTTGAAAAAATACATAAAAACTCAGAAGGTGAGTAACATAAATTATCATAATACATATCAGTCCATAAAATTATTTGAAAACATTTAAAAAATTACATAAAAGTATAATTCATACTCCAAAGTGCATTTCGATACATTCACTAAAAAAGTTAGATTAAAACTATAGACGGGCACTAAAATGGGGGAGTATTTATAATATTTTTAAACAACGATAAAACACTCGTAATTATATCAAAATTAAGTGGAAGTAGTTATAATTTATCAAAAAAAATAAAAAAATATATATGTATATATATGTGTGTGTATATATAGGCCACGTAGAAAAAAGTGAGGCGTGGAGAAAATTGAAAAAGATGAGTACCAATTGAAGAGGCAAAATGATATATAGGATAGGATGTAAGAAATGTTGAATTACACGGCGGCTCCATATAACAATGCCACTTGGACCTCACCATTTTCTCACAACTTTTATTTACACCAATTGCAATTTCTACTACCCACAATTCTCCTAATTCCAAATTAATCTTTTCATATACGTTTCTTTTTTTTTTTTGATGGGAATTTCATCGACGACTTCTATCATTCAATTATATACAATTTCGATGTTAAGGTCTCAAGTAAAAATTAATAGTCCAAGATTTCACAAAATTAGTTTCTACATGACAAATTTGATATAATTTTACATGACAAAATTAGTGTCTACGTGACTAATTCTAAATTTTTTATTTCTAAAATCTTATAAATTTTTTTAAAAAAATTATCAAACAGTTTTATAGAGCTTATAAAATTATAAACTCAGTCGGACACCCTCTAAAATCGTTATTAACTATCATTGCATTTGCACATTTTTTCAAGAATTACTTAAAATATAAAAGATTTTGAAAAATGATTCTTTTTGGTTATTATTCAAGAAAAATAGTATATATATATATATATATTATTTATATCACGTGATTAATTACAAGATATTTTATATTATAATCATGGGATAAATAGAAAATATTTAATTGTTGAATTTAATTTAATAATAAAATAAGCAAATGTGTCACAACCCAATAAAAAACACCCAACGAATAAGTGTTAGAGAAAAGGAAATGTGAAAAGGGCAAAACTGGGCCTAGAAATTAGACAGGTGTCGGCGCTCTGTCTCTGGGCCCACTCAGGTGGGCTCACCCCCACGGTAAACTTATTGGACTGCTCCTCACTCTCATAAAACTTTTTGGGTAAATATAAATTTTATTAATAAAATAAGATCGTACAGTACAATAGTGTTCAACTGGTGGTTTCTCTCTCGATAGGATAAGGGATATACCATAATCTACATAACACATATAAACTAACAAAATGAGATAAATTAACACTGATAATCCTCTGTCTAATATTTTCCACAATGACGGTGGTCACTCATAAAACTTGTTCACCACTCTTATTCCCCCCCAAAAAAAAAAACAAAAACATCTCAAATAAATAAATATAAAGAACATCATAATTATACCCCCACAAAAAAAAACTATAAAGTGATTTTTTAAATGTTGAATTATAAATATTTTATTTGGATGTTATGAGTTTGATGTTTATTAAAAAATAAAATTTATTATTTTATAATGCTTGATTCGATGAAAATTAAGTTTAATTTCTAGTGTAAGGGTAAAATAAAATTCCTTTTATTGAAATAATTGTGTCGGGTTTAACAGGATCTGATCATTCAAAAACAAACATAATGAATCGGGCAAAATAAAGTGATCACTCGAATAGATTATAAATGATTACCACTTAAAAATTATAATATTATTTACAGTGATTAAATATTAAATGTGAATATTTAAGCTATGACGATAGTCGATTGATGTTTGATATAGTTTCAACTATAACCAAAATATTAATTATGGCCCATATTTCAATTTCACTTATAAAAATAACGATTAATAATTAATGCACAATTCTAACTATTCTATAATCATCATAACTTTTTTTTTTTACTTTTCACTATAATAATTAATCATTATAAAATATCGTATTTCTCCCTGTAAAGGATAAAACTAACTTTAAAAGGTGAGCAATAAGAGTGAGACGTTATAGGTAATGGACTTTAATCATTGGTCTTTTTTTTTTTTTTTTTTTCTCAACCCTTTTCCACTAACTAAATTTTGCTAAATTAGTGGTGTCTTTTGTGGGATCCCAAACATTAATTAAGGATTAAAGGGATGTTAATGATCATGTTATCTCCAACTTTGGCGATGAAGCCTTGGAACTTTTTGTTGGTCGTGTGTAAAAAGTAAGGGCACTTGTGTATATAGTAGCTAGGAGATTAACATTCACAAAAATTCAAGTGATAATATGAAATCTTAATTATCTATAATAAAATATATTAAGTAGCAATAATTTTTACTTTCTAATAAAATTATTGTCGTTTAATATATACTTGTCGCTAATCATAATCTTAAAATTATTACTATGACTAATATATTTTGTATGCTTTTATGAGATCCTGAAAAAAAATATTGAATATTAAAATAATTTTTTTCACGTCGAGTGATATTATTCTGTATCTTTTATACATATATATGTATTAAGATGATCCCGTGTTATATATAAATTCAACGTAAAAACTTCTAGTTTAGATGGTTAGACTATCATTTGAATGATAATTAATTTGATGACATGAATTAAAATAAAAGATTGGTTTCCACTTTTGGATAATTAAGTAATACTAGATAATGTTGGCCCTCAATCTTAAAAAATAGGATTATCCAAGAAGTGGACAAGAAATAAGTGATAAACCAAAGTTAATTAGAAAATATTTCTTTTAATTTGTTTTGTTTACATTTTCTAAAATTTATAAGCTCAAATAAATAAATTTTCTCGTACAACTCCAAGAATTAATAGATTCAACACCTACCTTTAAAGATACCAACAAATTACGAGGGTGTTTGGCTAAGTTTAATTATAAGATCTTATAAGTTCATACATTTTATACAATACTTTTTTAGCCTAAATATAAGTGTTACAGTAAAATCTCTATAAATTAATACTCTATAAATTAATAAACTATCTAAAATAATAAAATATTTCGGTCCCGACTTGGACTTTGTAAAAAATCATCAAATTCGATAAGATAATAAGATAATAATTTTTCGAAAAATTCCTTTATAAATATTAGGTCCCATTAAAACTCTAAATTAATAATTCATAAATAATACAATTATAAATATTAAATATGAAGTCTGTAATGCTTTACGCATTTGATCATTCATGGATGATTTTGTCATGTCTTTTAGATGAGAAGACATAGTTGGGTGTTATGAATTATTTTATTTCCATATTGAGATTTATATAGTATATGTTTCATTCATCATGCATGAATATATTTAATTGGCTATAATAGTTATTTAAGTGCAACGAATTAATGTAAATATGTATATTTTAAATAATTTCAATGAATTGATACATGCGTCCATGAATATAATAGTTCATTGTATACAATGAATTGATATTATACATTAGTATATTTAATTAGGTACAAAAAATTGGTTAGTATGAATATAATCAATGAAACATATATAAATTCATTTATTTTCAATACATATGTATTAAATTTGCCGAATTTAAAAAGTCTCCCTTTTAATTAATAAAATATTAATTTATCGATAAATTAATATCTCTCTAAATTAATAAAATTTCATGGTCCCAAGGTTATTAATTTATTGAGATTTTACTATACATGAAAAAAAAAATGAGCGTTTAAGCATAAATAAAATTATGTAATTGATAACATGTTACTAGTGAAAATTTTATATTTTTTTTTAAAAATAAATTGAACTAAAGTTGGGACCTCTTAATCTTATAAGCTCATTTTTAAAAAAAATTGCCAAATACTTATATTTTATAATATTTTAAAGAGTTTATAAGCACACCCAAACACCGTTTAAGTTTAGATCAAAACATTTTACGTGCGATTGACATGAGTTCTGATCGACTATGTTATAATTTTTTTGTACCTGAAAAAATAATATTGAGGGTTTGTATATTAATTACAACTTGGGAGTTGGGAGTTTTTAATGTTATCAAGATTTTACTTTTACTTTAAGGGAGATTACGAGGGTATTTGGCTAAGCTTATAAACTCCTAAAAACATCTTATAAGATGTTAGAGAGCTTATAAGTTCTAACAAAGTGTTTGGTATTTTTTTAAAAAAGCTTATAAGATTTCAAAATAAGACGTTTTGGATATTTTAAACTCTTCAAGAAAAAAAAATTAACTTTCCTAACTTTTTTTAATAAAGATTTTATAAGCTATATAAAATTAATATGACATAAAACAAAAATATTCCTATTAATACACTGACACACTCTATCCCTCACACACACTCTCTCTCTCTCTCTCTCTGACACACACACACAAACAAACACGCTAACATATTATAAGATGTTTTTACATCTTATAAGATTTAACATCTTATTTTATCCAAATATTTAAAAAACTTATTTTGAAAATAAAATCAACATCTTATAAGCTCCTAAAACATCTTATAAGATACAGGAGCTCATAATATATATTTGAAAAGTTTAGGCAAACACCCTCTATCTCATGCTTCAAGTTGTTCTTCTCCTATTATAATCATGCTAAGAATATTAGGTTATGCAATTGACATGGAAATGCTTATCTTAGGAATACTAAACTATGATTTGGAAGTTAGGTCCTGTTTGGGATGACGCAAATTGATGCATTTTGACTTGGACTACTTTCACTAACTGAACTAATGGGTGTCATTAGTCCAATTAATTACTAGAAAAAAAAAATATTTTTTGAACTAAAATATCAAAAATCAATTAAAAAAAATATTATGTGGCCTCACAATTTATGTTAGTAGTAATTTGCTATTGATTAAGTATCTTGACTCTAAGGAGATCCATGTTTGCAAACGCTTCTAATTTTATGGTGAGATTAAGCCGTATGTAAAGTTTTAAGTTTAACTGTATTGAAAATTGAACGTGTTTGAAAACAAAGGTAAAAAATACAAAACATCTGAAAATCGAGTGTTTGGGAAAAAAACTTATAATTATAATAATAAATTGTAAAAATTAATGTGGTAAAACTTATAATTTATTTTGTTTAAATGAGATTAATTTAAGTAGCTAAAAAAATATAAATTATAAATAAAAACCACTCTATTCAATTTATTTTCAGCAATAAGTGCTTAATTAATTTTTTTCAAACACCCCATTGAGTACTCCACTTATAGTGAACTTAGCAAGAAGAGAGTTCCTTCCAAAGTTGATTAAACATATGGATAAAAAAAAATTCCCAAATTGTCCTTATTTGTGTTTTATATTGATGCTCATGCTTCACTGTAAAAGGAATTACAAAACTCAATAACTTTAATTTTAAATTCATATCTATTTAACCAAGAAAAAAAATAACAATAGTATGATACCGTTACTAAAAAACGTACAAGAAACTGTGAAAACCTAAATTAGTTATAAATATAACTCGTATCCGATTAAATTAAAATTGAAATTAAATCGAGCTGGATATAAAAAATGCAATTTTTTTCCAGGCATGAGGTGTCCCAGATCGATTCTTGATTAAACTGAGTTTGCATGCATGGAGGACCAGACTCGTCTAAATATTACAAGAAATCTTTTATTTTTTAAATACATAAAATGAATTAAGTGCATTAACAGTTTTTAAATTATAATATACATTAAAAAAAAGCTAATATGAAACAAAACTAAAATGCCACAAGATATGATCAGCCAATAAGTCATGAGGTGCAGTGTACTACATTACACATACATTTGACACCGTCAATCACAAATTATATAACTACTTAGCAGACTAGAGGTTTGGACCCATAATAACAACCTCATCCCATTTTAGTACTTTGGTGTGGACGTATCAATAAAGTGTTTTTATTTTTTTCCTAGGAACATAAGATTTTGATTTGATTTTGCGCGTGCAATTATTTGATTTGTCCACCGACAGGTTCCATTACAACCTCATAATGTGGTACCCATTTTTCCATGCAATTCTCTTTTCTTGAATGTACAGATGAAAAGAACTTAAGAAGTTTCCAAGAAATGACCCGTATGTGGAGACGGGCCGGTAAGAGATTGGATACGATCAGTATTCTATTCGATTCAATCTATATTATGAGTATACGTTTGAGTTGTTGGGAGTGTCTTAACGATAGTATTTTAATATTTAAGTCAGTCAAAATACTATTAATAGATTTAGTTGTTTTCTATATTGTAAGAATCTAATTGAAACCACATTAATATGATAATGATAAATACGTAATTTTTTTCTCTCAAACTACTAAAAAAAAATTATGATAAAGATATTTATATATATATATATATGTATATATTGACTCGATTAGGAGGCCAAGGGCGCCCAAAGGTATTCCAAATTAAGTATGGAACCTGAGAAAAGAAAATATTGTTCGACTTATTGTAAAATCCCCCAATTAATATCCTTCGATACTTAAATCAATTCGAGATTGAAGATATAATATATATATATATATATATATATATATTGACTCATGTAGGAGGTCGAGGTTGCCCCAAAAGTATCCCAAATGAAGTGTGGAACCTGAGAAAAGAAAAGATCGTTTCACTTGTTGTAAGATCCCCAATTAATACCCTTCGATACTTAAATCAGCACGAGATTGGAAAAAAGTATTTAATGTTGCTGGTTTGAGTGAACGTCTCTTACCATAAATATATTTATAAGACTAAATGCATTCACTTATCTAAGTCATGTGGCACAATTTAAAGCTGTGAAAAAATCTACAACCCATTTATGGAATACATTGGAGTGGATCAAGTCATCAGACCCGATCCAAATTAAATACGAAAGATACTTGAATTGTTTAGAATTTTTCTTATTTTTGAAGGGTAATCTGTCCTTGAGAATTGTTTGTTGTGGTTTTCCTGTGGTATATACTCCAAGGAGTTGACGCGTAAGTTATGAATCATTATCCAAGAAATTCGACGTTAATTTTTATTCTGGAAAATCTAATTATGATTACAACAGCCAACGGCCTAACTCCGAATCAATCCTTTCAAAATCCGCCACGTGGAGGACATCAGAATCTTTGTAATAGAAGGGACATAACCTCCTTGACTAAAACGTGATAAAATTGACCCCAACCATTCATGCATCGACACATCTCCTCTCGCCGTGTTTCTCAGGCTAAATATGACTTGGAATAAAGCAGCTTTATTTTCTCAACCGAAAGCACTGCCCTGTTTCTACCCCCTTTTAACGTTGGAGGATCCATCAAAATATTAATTGGAATCGGATTTCACGATATCTGAATTAATTATATAATAATTAAAAAAAATAATTTAGATTGAATTTAAATTAATTGTATGATAAGTTTAATATATTTGTGATGTGAGTGGTGTATAATTTAAAAATAATGATCAATTACATGATAAGTGTACAACACTTGTTCTATGATTAATTTGGTTCGGTCAAATTTAATTTGGGCAAAAAAAATTCTTACAATTATTATATGATTGACGTGCGATTCAGAGAATAATACAATTATACCCAAATGGATCGATTTAAATAAATATAATTTGAATAAAAAGAATTCTTTTATATACTGAGTTTTTGGTCACTTAGTAATAATTTGGACAATCAATTATGGGTTTTGTGGGTCTAATTCTTTATTGTCTATATACATTGTTTCCTAACTCTTGACCATATCATTTTTGCTTTCTATAAAGCACTCAGAACAATTTGAGGCTACATTTTAGTGAAATGATTTGTAGTTAAAACAAAATTTTAGGGAAAGCATTTCAAATAAATTCATATATATCATAGTAAAACATAATCCGAAATGAGAATTAAATAATTTGAAATTCTTTCTCAAATAAGATTATCCAGAACTGATTTGTTATTACAGATTTCCACGTCTAAATTTATCCATCCAAACACAATGGTAGAAAATACTGAATCTTTTTTTATATTAATTGAGTATAAAAACATAAAAAATTATAAATTATTTCACGTCAGCACAATATGAATTATTTACATAAAACATTTTTAAAAAATAAATGTTTCTTATATTGATTTGTTGGTATATATATATATAGAAATTTAGATGGGGTAGAAGCAGGAGTGGGAAAAAGTCAAGTGTAGCAAAGGAATGTTTTGGTCAAGACGATTGTGGTAAGAGATCAGGCACAAATGTCGGCATGTTGTCTCATCGCCCATGAATTTTTTATGTTTTTTGATGAGATCGATGTTTACCTACTCTTTTTCTTTTTTCTTCTTTTATTGAAAATGATGAAGTTTTTTTTTTAATAAATTGATTATAATTATTAATATTAAATATTTATATCTAATAATAATCGATAATTATAATAATTGTATACTAATTATTGGTATCATATAACTATATTCAATCAATATACAACGATACCTACAATCAAAATAGAATAGCATTCAACACGTTTGTGTGATTTGAACCCATAACCTAAAAGTCGATCTTTAGTTTTGTCAAATAAATTAGGCCTCATTGGCGATGCTTAAGTACTTCTTTGACTCATTTTTAACTTTTTAAATTAATTTTTGTATTTAAAATAGATTCTAGGAATAATTTTCATCATGCTTTAAGTTGTGTTATTGCATGGTTGTTTTAGATAAAATAAAATGATGAGAATCATTGTGAGTTTTTTTATGGGATTGCTAAGTGTTGTTTAATGTTTTTAGAATTTATATATTTTCGAAATGTATGATTTTTTGTGTATTTTTTCTGATTAGTTTCTTCGGACATATTTTATTTAATTCTTTTACTTGAAGTTGAACCAAGCTCAAAAACTATAAAAAGAAAGAAAATGTAACTCGAATTTGAGTATGTAACTATTACAACCTTAATTTGTATGCTATAATGCATAAGGATCATCAGCTATTGACTACAATACTAGTGGTTACGGCTAAAAATTATGATAAATGACTACTATTAACTATGATTAAATAAAATCGATGTAAAAAACTAGTTTTCCCACCGTGAGAAAGTTATTTGTCATAGCTAAAAGACATGATCAAAGATATTTACCATGATTTTTAGTCATGATAAATGTTTTAGCTATTTGCTACGACTATTTACTATTAATTATGTTAATTAATTGTAATTAAATATTATAATTATTGTAGCGTGCCATGACAATTACATAGCAATTATCAAGAAAATTGAAGGACATATGAGAATGTCTGCCTAAAAACCAACAAGTTTGGAGTCTTTGGACAATTTCATGATGCGAAGAATTTTAAAATTTTTGAATTTTTATTTTAAAATATATTTTATAGGGTGGTCTATGGTTGGATTTGAAATTCATTTAATATAAGAGTAAATTATATTTCATCATCTGAAATATACTTATTTTTACATTTTGTTATCTAAATTTTTATTTTTTCTGTCAATTTGTCATCTCAACATTGCGAAAATTTGCACTTTGTCATAATGATTGTTTTTCCAATAGAAAAATCGACAAAAAAAATGATCATATAGGGCAAAGTGTAAATTTTTCAAAATCGTGATGGTAATTTAATACAAAAATAAATAAAATAAATGAAAAAGTATAAAAACAGGCGTAATTCAAATAACAAAATATAATTTACCCTTGATATTAAGTCATTTCATTCAAATTCATTTTTCTAATTCATTTTTCTCCTATAGGTTTCATAATTCTTTCAATAGGATTATAAGCCTAATAGCTTCCACGGCCCAATAGTCCAATCTTTGATGGGTCCACAAAGTTATTGTAATTGTACTGTTTACCAGTGGGTGTGAGGTAGCAGATGCGCTGGGCTTTCCTATCTAATGGTCATGGGTTCTTTAACTCTTTATGTTTGGGCTTTTTAACCAACAAAATAAGAAGTAAAGGCAGGTTTAGATAATTTGAAAAAGGGGTTAGATAAGAAAGGTAAATTGCATCATTTTTTAAATCACATAGAGGTAAATTGCACCTTTTTTTAAAGGGATATTTTGTATTTTTTTATTATCACAGAGGGACCTTTGAAAAAAACGAAAAACAAAAAGAAAAGCAATTTTACTTTCTTCGACTCAGAGGGTGTTTGGAAAAACTTAAAAAGTGCTTTTGAACTTTTAGCTTAAAAAGAGATGTTCGAGTGTTGGACTTTTCTACTTTAGCTTTTTTGTTTTCTAGTTTTTAAATTGAATATTAGATTTTTCTAGGTACAAGTTAGAAGCATCAAATTTCACTAGAGAAAAAAAAATTAGCTACCATATAAAAAATTTATAATAAAAAGCCAAAATCCGTAGTAAAAAGATTTTTTTCTATGGAAAATTTGCTTTAACAAAATTATCATATTTTGCTACGATTATTGAGTCCTAGCCATTACATGTGTAAGAAAAACAACAATCATAACCCTTTTGCCACGGATCTCTATTTGTAGCAAAATAGTAATAAAATTAAAATTTAATTTTGCATTTTATAATTATCCAGATGTTGTTTTTAATATTTATTATTTTTATTTTGTAGAAATTTTATATTAATATAGTTGAAAGTATTATTAAATATCAATATATCTAAAAATTAAATTACATTACAACAATATTGCATATAGTTAAATTTTACATATAAATAACTAAAGAAAAGTATATAAAGTTACTTTAAAGGAAAGAAACATTTTTTTTTACGTTCACAAACTTCCAATGGACACATTTGTTAATAGTTTCCTAATGGCCGTAACATCTTTACTCGATTGTTGTAACTTCTTATTATGAATGTACTTTTTCCCGACATACACTCTAAAAGATTCAGTTGGAACTCCCTCTTGGCCAATCGTATCTGACGACAAAATAAATGAACTCGTGTCCTAATTCCCATTTAAAATGATTTAATAATAATTTGATCATTTTTGGTACGTTGACACTGAGACGTACACAATTTATTTTTCAAAGACACTTTCAAAGTAATATACATATGTTAAAAAAGTCTGAGTAGAATTGACAATAAGTTTTTTTCTATATTTCTCCTATCCCATCGCATTCTTAAAAATTTGCTCCTTAAGCTCCATGTTTCTTTCTAAACTCCGATTTCTTACACAACTTCATAGTGAAATGTATGTGGAAATTTCTGCTGCCGAAAAATATAACATTTCTGCCGCAAAAAAGTAGCAAACAATGGAGGATGATTTCTTGAACAACTGAGGGTAGCTTCTTCCATTAATTGTTGTAATTTTAATAAAAATTACATGAAGAAATACATAAACTAAGTTGAGAAAAAGAGAAGAAATGTTTGTCCCATATAGGAGATTGATGGGAATTCATAAGTATATAAGATGTTGTAGGAGTATGTATAATACACTCATATATCTTTATCCACAGAGAAAGTTTTAGTACAATAAATTCTTAGTTTAAAGTGTTATGGAGATTAGAGTGAATATGGAGGTGCTCTAAGTGTCATAATTGGCTGATGTTAATGTTGCATTAAGAGGCGAGGTTGGCAAAGCCTGTGTAAGTTAAAGCCATGTCTCATTTTTCACATGCCAAAACCAGACTTCTCTCTCGGCCTCTCTCTCAAATTTTTTAGATTTGAGCTTAAATTTTGTAATGAGTTTTTGAGTGTTTGATCGAGGTGTTCATCTGTATAATACTACACTTAAAGAACTGTAACCATCTTATCTTGAGAGAAATTACGTTGTACCCGGTGTACTGCTAATACGGGACGTATATTTTCTTAAAAGCAAACAGTGAACTCTACGATTCAGTTAATTACGATTTTTATTAGACTGATAATTTATTACGATACAATTTTCGTTGTAAGTTTTTATTTAATTTTCTATTGTAAACAACAATTAAACGATAAGGTAATGTACTTGCCACGTAGTTGGTGCACAATTTAAAAAGAGTAATCAATCATAAAATAAATGATGTGATTGGTTGGATTTGATCAGATCTAATTTAAATATAAAAAAAATTAATATATATATAAAGAAAGTTAAATTTGGATTTTAATAGTAGGAATGAGAAGATATGAAGGAGCATATATGTTAAAGTCTTGCATAGTTGTTGCTTGCGTAGATATTCTGAGATTATTTGGACTTAGACGCGGAATGGTGTTAATAGTCAAAAAAGTAAACATTCTACTTTGAAAATGTCTTTGCTGCCATAATAAACTATTGTTCATGTGAAAATCAACTGTAGCTTTTTCATACCCCAAAATATATTCTGTCACAAGTTGGCCTTTTCAGTTGAGCAAAAATACAAGACAATGACGTATTTAAGTTTTTTCATATAAGTGCATGTTTGTCTTACTTTATGTTATTTATTATTTTTAGTCATATTAATTCAATTGATATATTGCTCAATTTATCGAGATATTTGATGTAATCATATATGTAATTATTATTTCAAAAATAAAAAAAGAAAAAACTCTGTGTATATGAATACTGAGATATAGTTGTTTTTCTTTCTTTTTTTTTGGAGGGGGGAGGGGGGAGATAATTTTAATTTTAGTCCTCTATATTTATTATCAATTCGATTTTGATACCTAACGTTTCTATAAATTTATAATCATTCAGTTTTTGCTATGCCGTATGTGACAGTTAAAAATGGATGATCATATGCACATGTAGGTCACATGATAGGCCTGGAGAAAGGGCTAGTGCATCAACTCACATCCGTATTCTACTAAATTTTAAAATCTCCAACTTATTTGTCGTTAGAATTGTAGATCCCATTTCACAAATAAGGATACATGGTCTATTTTTTATAATAGTATTGTTGTTTTGTGTTTTCTTTCAACATTTTTGTTAATTTAAAATTATTGGTGTAGCGGATCAATTTTTAAATTTGTATCTATTGAATTATCGATTAAATTGCAATCTATTAAAACAAAGGGTTAAATACACTTTGCATCTTTGAACTATACATAAAATGCATATACACTCATGAATTATAAAACGTAACAAA
This sequence comes from Sesamum indicum, assembly GCF_000512975.1. Lineage (NCBI taxonomy): Eukaryota > Viridiplantae > Streptophyta > Magnoliopsida > Lamiales > Pedaliaceae > Sesamum > Sesamum indicum. Next base: position 22,430,311 of record NC_026150.1, read on the forward strand.
ATGGTCCCTCATGACATACACTAATTTTTTTAAGATAAAATGCCCTTATTATTTACACCCCTAAAAAATCTCTATTATTATCATTCTTCTAAATATAATATGAATTATTATAATTTTTTTATTTAAAATAAACACTACCCAAAGTTTATAATTCTTATACTGAGTATAGAATCTATATAAACTCTATAAATTTACAATTCTTATATTCTTTATACAACTGGTAAAAAATTTAGATAATTTTTGCCTGTGTTGTTATATATATTGAACTTTTTTTAAAAATAAATTATCAATACAAATTTAAAATATTACATCAAATATATATAACTATAAAAATATGCAAATCTATAATATAATTAATATATAATATTCTATATTTTTAAGTAATGATTTAATATATTTTTATTATGTGGACATGTAATTGAATAAAAACTTATATAAGTTATATAACATAATTTTTCTATAATATTATATGCATTATACATTGACACATATTTACATATACTTTTCAACACAATTTATTTACTTTGTAAAATATATTTGCATATATTGAGCTTATAAATATTTTTTGTGTTCCATAATTTATTAAAAAAATATAAATTATAAAAATAAAATATGGGTAAAATTTTAAATTATTAAAAATAGTTTGGGAGAGATATTTTAATAAAATATATTAAAAGTAGAATAAAAAAAATATAAGGATAAGTGAGGAATAAATGAAAAGTACATTTTTATTTTAACAATGTGAAATTATTTTGTCGGGGGTATTTTTTAACCTTTAGAACACCAATATCATCAAAATCAAACCACTAAAAGGCACTTTTGCTAACTCTTTTGGAATTGTCAAAAATCAACATAATTGTTTTATATTTTTTAGCGTGCCCTAAAAAGTAGTCATATCATATTATTATATTTATTTATTATTGTTTAAAAAATTAAAAAGAAATAATGATTTTAGAAAGAAAATTATAAAAAATAAAGGTTAGCAATAAATGTTGATTTTGGCTATACTGTCCATCTTTGAACCAAACAACTTTTTTCCAATTATGAATGTTGATTTCTTAGGAGTTTTGTCAATTATGAATAATGGCAATGTAGAGAATATCATCATTTCCCACTTAAATCATCTTTTTCCAAATTTGCCATTCATAATGACAACAAGATTTTAAGGCCACATTTTCATTCTAAGTCATCAATTTATCATCACACCAACAAATTATTGATACAGTGGTCGTGAATGATGTTTTTGTTTATATTTTGGGTGCATTCGGTGATTTGAATTTGACAGTAGAATTTGGAGAAAAAATTTCAAATAATTTAATTTGAAATTCATTCATATTCAGAAAAATGCAGTTCAAAATAAGAATTGAAAATTTTGAAATTTTTTAAATGTAAAATTGCAGAAAAATTCAAAAGAATTGTCGTTAAAGATTTGAAACCTGTAATTTTAAATATTTCATTATGCCATATTAATGAATTTAAAATCAAAATGTTGATCCTTATTGGACAATTATTACAAACACAAAAAATTAATCAAAAGCTGAGTATCATTATAATTAATATATATATATATATATGTATGTATGTATGTATGGAACTATGAATAGAAACACGTTTCTTGATTGTTATTTTAAGGAATAAAATCGTTTTTTTTGGTAAGAAAAAGAAAAAGCAAAATAGATATTAGAACAACTCTAACTTCCCAAAAAAGAAAAGGGTCCACTCAGCTTCGTCTGCTTGTACTAAAGAAATATATTTCAGACACACCCACCTTCTTTATGCTACCGTCACAGGGATCTCACGAACCGACAAATGTGGACCGTAGGATCTTCGTTTAGGCCCTTGGGTTTCAACGATATCAACGGTGAAAGATAATCTTAGGGTTCAAGAAGTGACGGGTACGTGAGTTTATCAGAGCCTGCTCGAATACATGGTACCCGGACACATTCTCTCTCCCCCTTCTTGTTTGAAAGAGGAGACATTAAAGAAAAGCTTAAGCTGCAGTTTACTGCCGTTAATAAAGTGATTATGCTGCTAATATTTGACAAACGGAGGCATTCAACTTGTGTTTTCTTATCAGAAAAGCTTCTGCTCGAAGAATAGGGAGATCCTCTGAGAATGTTGGGTGAGTTCTTCGGTGCTTTTCTTGCTCCAATTCAAGTTTCGTTTTTTTTGTTTAAGTTTCGTCGGGTTTATTTGTATCAATCTTGTTATCTGGGCTTGTTTTTGCTGGTTTTGGATCCGATTTGCTGTCGAAGGGTTTGTTGTTCCAATGATTTTCAATTCCTGACAGCATCAGGACCATATGTGAAATTCATGTTTTAATTGGGCTTGCTGAGGTTGCGTCTTTGTGTACAGTGGTAGGTAATATGAGGGTTTGCTTCTAGGGTTCTTGGGCAAGCTCTGTTTAATTGGTGCTGGGATTACCTTGATCTAGTGGCAATTGGTTGATGAGAAGGGTGAAAGTTGTTTGAATTGGTTGTTTTTGTGTTAATTTTGTGATGGGCTGGATGTTTCAGCTGTTGGGATTCATTGGAAGTGGATGTAAGGAAGTATCTTTTGAATGGAAGTTCAGTGGCTGCTTTCTTTTGCTTATATGGCTATTAGCACAAGGATAAACATATGATTTTAACTGATTTTCTTTTGGAAAGTTTGGATCATTGTCGAAAGTTTCGATTGGCGGAGTAGAATTCGTAGTAGTGTGTGTGATTTGTTGGCTGCGGTATCACCAAGCTTAGGTAAAGTTAGGGGAGTAGTTTCCTTTTCATAATGTTATATGTTTATATGAATGCATATTTTTACTCTCAATGCTGTCTGTTCAAGTTCTGAACATGCTAAATTATTTGATCTTGAACTTTGCTGCGCGATATTCTCGTGGAATGGAAGGGGAGAAGTTAGGGGAGTAGTTTCGTTAAGTGGATGTTGATATCTGGCATGATCTCTTTATCAATGTCACTATCGTTTGGGAAATTGGTCTGGGAATTTTGTCGGGACTCCGTCATGTATGCTAGCATATGTTGTCTTTATTGTTCGCATCAGTTGGTGTATTGGGGTTTTGTTCAAAATATAATCTTCTTTTCTTCAGATAGTGGTCTTTGTTCTGTTATAACACTGACTACAGGCTTGAATATGGCATATATGAATTCATCCTTTGTTTATTTGTGCAGTTGTGTAGACAAAAGACTAGAAGGGCTCCATTGCTTCGTATAATATGGAGCTTTGCAATTGTATTGAGCCACCATGGCCAGCTGATGAATTGTTGATGAAGTACCAGTATATTTCAGATTTCTTTATAGCATTGGCTTATTTCTCTATCCCTCTGGAGTTGATATACTTTGTTAAGAAATCTGCTGTATTCCCATATAGATGGGTTCTTGTGCAGTTTGGTGCATTTATTGTTCTTTGTGGAGCAACTCACCTGATTAATTTGTGGACATTTACCATGCATACAAGGACTGTGGCTGTTGTGATGACTTCTGCAAAAATTTTGACTGCTGTTGTGTCTTGTGCAACAGCACTTATGCTAGTACATATCATCCCTGATTTATTAAGTGTCAAGACAAGGGAGCTATTTTTGAAAAATAAGGCTGCAGAGCTAGATAGAGAAATGGGCTTGATTCGTACACAGGAAGAAACTGGTAGACATGTTAGAATGCTAACTCATGAAATCAGAAGCACTCTGGATAGACATACGATACTAAAGACTACACTTGTTGAGCTTGGTCGAACGTTGGGCTTGGAAGAGTGTGCATTATGGATGCCCACACGGACAGGATTAGAACTCCATCTTTCCTACACTCTTCGCCACCAAAACCCTGTTGGTTTTACTGTGCCCATACAACTTCCTGTGATCAACCAAGTTTTCAATACCAGTCATGCTGTAAAAATTTCTCCAAACTCTCCTGTTGCCCGACTTCGGCCTGCTGGGAAATACATGCCTGGGGAGGTGGTGGCTGTGCGTGTTCCACTCCTGCATCTATCCAATTTCCAGATACACGATTGGCCTGAACTATCAACTAAACGATACGCTTTGATGGTTTTGATGCTCCCTTCAGACAGTGCTAGGCAGTGGCATGTCCATGAGTTGGAGCTTGTGGAGGTGGTGGCGGATCAGGTTTGAGTCCATCACATCTCTTTCTTAGTCACATGCAAAATTGTGGACAATTTTCGATTGTACTGGATCATTACTGATGTTTTGTTGTTTTTAAAAAGCAAATTTGACACTGGTGTCAGTTTGTTTATATGCCAGATAGGTCAAGAATTTAGATAAAATTAGATATTTAATGTAGTAGGAGTCTCACTCTTGCCCTGTCTCAATTTTTCATAGGGCCTTAAAAAACCCAAGTAATGGTGGTTTTCACTTTTAGGTAAGTGATTTTGCTATTGGTGAAAGGATGATCAATGGATTTCAGGGATCTTTTGTATCTGCGGCCGCTTTAAGTACACTTATTGTGCGTGATCTTGGCTAACTGCTTGCTTCTCATTGTAGAGTGTACTGCTGCTATTTATGATGTAGTTGAGTTGCCAAAAGAGATCTTCATTGATATATAATGTGATGAACTTCTTAATATATAGAGAAACGAGATGTAAATTGTTAAGAAGATGACGAACTTACATGTTTGAGAAACTTTCCATCTTTTCATTGGTTATATTTACTGCCTTCGAATTGTCATTCAGCTGAGCTGAAGGCTCTTTTAAGATTCCTTGATGCATGAGTTCACTATGATGACTGATGGTTTTTTTCATCAGGTTGCTGTTGCTCTTTCTCATGCTGCTATTCTGGAAGAGTCAATGAGGGCGAGGGATCTTCTTATGGAACAGAATGTTGCACTTGATTTAGCAAGAAGAGAAGCAGAGACAGCTGTTCGTGCCCGCAATGATTTCTTGGCTGTCATGAATCATGAAATGAGAACTCCTATGCATGCAATAATTGCTCTCTCATCCTTGTTACAAGAAACTGAGCTAACGCCTGAGCAACGTCTGATGGTTGAAACAATCCTCAAGAGCAGCAACATTTTGGCTACCCTTATCAATGATGTCCTTGATCTTTCAAGGCTTGAAGATGGTAGCCTTCAACTCGAGATAGGAACTTTTAGCCTACATTCACTCTTCAGGGAGGTATGATATGGTGCATTTATTTTTATTTGTTCTGGAATTTCCACAAAGGTGAAGCAAATTATGATTTGTGTTCTATGTAATCTTTTGATCTTAGCTAACTGAAATGTGCTTTTCTTTGTAGGCCCTTAACTTGATAAAACCTGTTGCATCCGTGAAGAAGTTATATGTTACATTGAGTTTGTCTCCAGACTTGCCCGAGTATGCTGTTGGGGATGAAAAACGCCTAATGCAAGTAGTCTTGAATGTCGTCGGGAATGCTGTAAAGTTCACAAAAGAGGGTGGTATCTCAATATCCGCCTTTGTTGCAAAATCAGAATCTCTAAGAGATCCGCGAGCCCCCGATTTTTTCCCTATCCCAAGTGATAATCACTTCTATTTACGTGTAGAGGTCTGTTTTGTGTGCCTAACTAATTTGTCAAGAACTTGATTGTGCTTACTCTTTTAAGTTTCTGATAATTGCTTGTTTGATATTTAGGTGAAAGATACTGGTTCAGGAGTCAATCCTCAAGATACTCCTAAGCTATTCATGAAATTTGTGCAGAGCCAGCCACTTGCTGCCAAAAATTCTAGCGGTAGTGGGCTTGGTCTTGCAATTTGTAAGAGGTAATGTCGCATTCATGGTTCTTCTGCAATATTGTTTGTTTTTTTTCTATGTCACAAAACCCTTTCAAATTTGCCACCCCTTTATCTGGATTTGCGTGATCAGGTTTGTAAATCTCATGGAAGGCCACATTCGAATTGAAAGTGAAGGTCTTGGAAGGGGTTCTACTGCTATCTTTATTGTTAAACTCGGAATTCCCGGACGCTCGAATGAGTCTAAGCTTTCATTTATACACAAAGGTCCAGCAAACCAAGTGAAGCCAAATTTTTCTGGGCTCAAAGTCGTGGTGGTGGATGATAATAGGTTAGTAATGCATGCACCTTCTACAACTTGTTTTTTGGTTCCAGTTCTCACTATTTGTCATTCTACAGAAGGTTCTTATTTCCATTCACAATTATTTATTTTGTTAAAGTTGTTGAATATAATCATTATTGCAGTTCTTATTTGGATGAATTCCAGTTGCATGATGGCGAAATAAAAGATTATATTTTCGTTCTGTATGTGCATGTAAAGTTGATGGTGCAATCTCGTTATCTATGTTTTCAGTTATATCTTTTTGACGTCAATGATGTCCATTAATGACGCAGTGTCGGTCGTATGGTAACGAGGGGTCTCCTCGTCCACCTAGGATGTGATGTATTAGCTATTGCTTCAGGAGACGAGTGCATTAGAGTTGTCACTCATGAGCACAAGGTAGTGTTCCTTGACGTGACCATGCCAGGCACCGATAGCTTTGAAGTTGCCGTCCGGATACATGAAAAATTTGCAAAACGTCCAGACAGGCCTATCATTGTAGCGCTTACAGGAAACACTGATAGAACGACGAGAGAGAATTGCCTGAGGGTTGGCATGGCTGGAGTCATACTGAAGCCCGTCTCAGTAGATAAAATGAGAAGTGTTCTGTCTGATCTCTTAGAGCATGGATATCTGGTTGAGTCTCAGTAAGCCATAGGACAAGTTTGCTGGTCTGAGAGACGAGGTACATTCTTGTGCCAAATGGATTATAGTGAATATATTGCGCTGAATCGCCGCCTGTCGATGGAAGTTATGGTTGGAATAATTTGAATAGGCGAATTGAAGGCTGGTTTGAAATGTGCCGTGATCGTTAGAATGACGATCACGAAAATTGACAAAAAGTTGTGAAGATGACTGTTCTGAGGATTAGTTGCAAGGATGTAGCTTTGCATGCACAAGAAGCTGGAGCTCATTTGACTTTGTTCAACTTCTGTTTCAATGTAAGATTTTGTGCATGCAGTTAGTAATAGAGAATTATGTCCTTGATAATATCTCAGTACTGTGTAAGAAATATTATTATAGAGGAATTTAAGAAAAGACAAATCTTGTTGGCATTTCCTTGCTCTCTTACCTCTTCCCTGCAAACCTCAAGAGAGATCGATGTAATTTTATTCTTTTTTTAAAAATATGAAGTCACTTAAACAAATCTAAAGATTTGTTATTTGGGATTTGGAATCTCGATCTTCAAATAAATCAATCCAAACAAAATTTTTAGTTCATAATGGAACTATTTTGGACACAAGTGAATTACACCGTGCATGAAGTTACACTTATTATATAGTTAATTTTGTCCAATTCAATTTCATCTGAGCAAATTTTTTTTTTTTTTGTAAATAATGATATTTGAGTATACATTTATATTCACCTCAAATTAAAATTGAAAAGAAAAAAGAACATTATTTGACTTTTTATTATTATTTTCATATAATAATATGGTATAGACTCAGAATCCCATCTCAATTACACACGACAAATATAATTAGAGTTGCGTTTGCAATTGGCCATTTATTTAAAAATGTGAATAAAATGTGACAGGCAAATAGTGTGGTGGTGTTTATTATTCTGCGGGAAACCCTTTCCACACCATCACAAGATTGTCTTAACTTCAATGTCCTACCTAATTATGCAAACCTGTCAGTCTCCCACCGAGCATGTCTTAATCTAGTGGTTAAGGTTAAATTTAAATTTAAATTATATAAATAAATTCAAAAAGCCAAGGTTTCGGATTTTATCCGATGTGTGGGTTTCACTTTATGCGAGTTATTGTAATTTGTTTACGGTCATATTAATATATTGGTTGAATCGAGCGTTATTATTTTTAGTGTATCAATGTACTGATTGAATAGATGTAATGCATGTAAAAATTATTCTGACCTCACACATTTTTAAACTTGGAAAATTAATGTAGCCTAAATTATTATTAATGTTATTCTCATGAAATAAATGGATAGGAAGTGTTATTCTAAAAGTAATTTTAATTAATTATCAAGTTGCATATATAGTTGTTCCAAATTAATACACTTATTGACTTGATTTCACATTTTTACATTTATACTTGGGGTTTTCCGATTCAGAAAAATTAACTTATTTTTATAGGTAAATTACGTTGATATTCCAAATTAGGTCTAATTACATAAATACTTTATATTCTTTATAAAATTATAAGTACACCCCTTGAGATGACAGTTATAAGTACACTTCCTATTCAGTGGTAAATTTAACACAAATACCTTATGATGTGTACATCACAATAAACACGTATTTATTTAATTAAATCTATTTTCAGAGGGTGTCGATGTAATTTATCCTTTTATTATTGAATTCAGATTGTAGACGACTTATACCTAAATATAGTTAGGTATTAAGACATATGACTTATGTTGCACGCAACATATATACGAACATTTAATATGTACGCAAATCATTTTTCACTTGTGGTAATTTTATTTTTCATCCAAAAATTAGAGTATCAAATCGTAGTTTCAACTAATAATTTTTTAGTTTAGTGGTTAAGGTCGAGGTCCCGTAGTTCAGTTCAAAGTAATGGTGCGAGTTCCACCAGATGTGTGGGTGTTTGTCTCATTTTTATGTAAGTTTGTTGTAATTTGTTATTTCATAATTTTTAGTTGTATCGGTGTATCGATCGAACTGATACATTGCTCAGTTGTTCAATTTGTTCAAATATCGATATAATAATATAATTACCATTTTTATCTCAAAAAAATAAAAAAAGTCGTAGTTTCAAAGAAAATAGAAAATGAATTTGAAAAAGGAACTAATTATTTCTTTTTTTACCTTTAAAATGGTTAAACCAACTTAAGAAAATAAATAAATAAATAAAAATCCCTTTCCCACACCTTCCGTCAAAATCAAATAAAGTTAATAACTTAGTACAGTCAATAAAGTCATTAATGTACAATTGATTTTTTTGTTTTGGGAAAAAATTTAAAAAAGTCAAAATTATAGTTGAAAGTCCATATCTCCGACCAGTTTGTACCTTATAAAAACATAGTCAAAATATGAAATGAAGCAATACCATCTTGAGTAAACTCACTGCAATAAAATATAAAATTAGTCAGAAAATATCAAGTTTTTTTTTTTTTATAAAATTATCATGAAAAATACGTATTAAGTGACAACAGTTTTGATCTTATCAGTATATAATTATTAATGACAACACAAGATAAAGATAAATACTTATTACGTCGTCACTATATAATTATCACTGATTGTCTCTAGTGACTTTTTTATACACACATTTTTTGTTACTAATTTTTGTTAATAACAACACTTACAAAATAATTGTCATTGTTAGAACTGTGAAATTCATTAATGTGACAAATAGAAATTCTCGTCTCTAAGTATATATATTTCGTGACAATATTAATATCGTCGTTTAATTTTTTTGTCGACAACCTTCTCTTTTGATGCAGTGACTCCGTGATTAAAATTTATAGGGTAAATTGGAGCTACCTTCCTTATGGTATGATACAATTATGAATACATTCTCGTTGTTTGAAAAATTAAATATATCTTTTTTTAAAAAATAATATGTACCCCTAAAGAAATTACTACTTTACCTTTGCAGAATTAAAAAAGAAATTGAGGTGGATAAGTAAATATATACATAGAACATATTAGTCCATAAAATATATATATATATATATATATTTATAAATGCATGAATTTAATTTCCCAAGAAAAAAACTATTAATACCTATTCTGCATAGATACATAAATGTCAAAGCACAGTTGCTGTATGCCCCCCACAATATGCAAACTCGTTTTCACCCCACCAATAACTCCACTTCAACCCTCTCATAATTAATGAAAATGCGATTAATTATGCATAAGTGAAATTCCATTTACAGTACCTAATTAAAAGCGTGCATGGTAATCAAAGCCCGCGGTTAGGTCAAATCCCCACCTCCCAATTCTCTTTCCACTTAAATTTCATTCAACCTTTTTTTTTTCTACAATAAATTTGTAATAAATCAATAAAAATAAATATGAATTCATGCAATTTATTTGTTAATATCAATAAATTCAAAATTTTAATTAATAGAAAAATTTATTTATCAGACGAAAATAAAAATTATGGGGTACTAAATATAAGATAACGAAAGAAAAAGAAGTAACAATTTATTTGAAGTCGGTGCATTAATGCCGGTATAATAGGAAACAAAATGAAATGTTAGTAAAAGTGTAATAGAAAGAAAAAAAAAATTATAACGAGCTCCCTTGAGGGCAGGCATAATTATAAATACCCCTTATTCAGAAAATTATAAATATTTTTTGATATCTGATATGTCAACTTTGCGCTTGTTGCATTTTTTTTAAATAAAAAATTATAAAAGGAATAGGATGAGAGGAATTGAAAATTTTAAAAAATTGTAAAAAAAGTATCCACTTTGTTCATAATTTTTTAAAAAAATAAATGAAATTATAATTTATAGTTCATAAGGATATTTTGATCAATTCATCATAAAAAATAGATGAGAACCTAATAGAGATTAATTGATTGAGTTAGGTTATTAGATAATCGTTAAAATCATGGGGTTTTAGTAATTTTTCGAACGAGGTATTTATAGTAAGAGATAATTACACTTTCTTCTCTTGAGATTTGTTTAATTACACGTAGACCATTTGTGGTTTAGAAATTATATCTAATATCACTGATATTTACTTTCATATATCAAATAAGTCTCTTTATTAGTTAAAATTATCAAATTTATTGATATTAACAAAAAATCGAATAAAAATTCATATTTACCCCGATTAACTTATTATTAATTTATTATAAATTAAATAAAAATTTTAATAGCCAAATTATGCTTATACATTTTCACATATTAATGCATGCGAGAAAATATATTTGTATTATTACAAGTGCATATTAGTTAAAAAAAATTATTTAACCTGCAGTATATCTGTAATAAGTTAATTGAGGGTAAATATCAATTTTTATCTAATTTTTTTATTAATATTAAAAAATTCAGTAAACTCAAAAAAATTATATATAATTTTTTTAGAAAAAAAGAGTGTAATGATTTCCGTCAAATTAAAAAAAAACTCATTTAAATTTAAAAAACAAATAAAAAAAAACGAGAAAGAAGAGATAAGGAAATGTAAATTAGAATCCCAACAAAAAGAGGCAGTTATGATTTATGAAAGCCATATCCTCTGTCGCACAAAATAACAAACAAAACAAAAATTATTTAACCTGCAGTATATCTGTAATAAGTTAATTGAGGGTAAATATCAATTTTTATCTAATTTTTTTATTAATATTAACAAATTCAGTAAACTCAAAAAAATTATATATAATTTTTTTAGAAAAAAAGAGTGTAATGATTTCCGTCAAATTAAAAAAAAACTCATTTAAATTTAAAAAACAAATAAAAAAAAACGAGAAAGAAGAGATAAGGAAATGTAAATTAGAATCCCAACAAAAAGAGGCAGTTATGATTTATGAAAGCCATATCCTCTGTCGCACAAAATAACAAACAATACAAAAGCCAACCTCAAATAGTCATCTTACGTTACCCCTCTCTCTCTCTCTCACGCACACACACACACACAGAGTACCCTACCCCCCCACCCCCACCTCCACCCCCATCTCCCCCATTTTTGACGTTCCTAACTTTAATACGCTTTCAACTCTCTCATTTCTCTCTCCTGCTTTATCTCTAGCGTATATGTATGTATACATTGTGTATAGTATGTACATATGTATGTAGAGGTATACATACGCACTCTCTCTCTTGAGCAACAACAAAAAGAAGGGTAGAGAAAAGCCAAGGCAAGGCCACCTGTTGGTTCATTCCATAAACCACCAACAAAAACCACTGCCACTTGTGATCAAAAATTTGTTACAGAAAACCCTTCAAGAATATTGTATCTTTCGCATTAGTTTCTCTCTTATCTTTCTCTCTCTTTCAGATCACTTTTCTACCTTTTTCACCAAATGGGTTTTTGGTTTTAGGCCCTCTATTGAGTTATATGCGTACACATACATTGGGAGAATCCAACTAGATTCTATACAGAGATCACCGGAATCTGAAACAGAGAAAAAACCCTTTCTGGACTGATCTCTATGCTCGTGTAGAGATATAAAAAAGATTGGGTTTTTATCTTTGAGGGAAGGAACACAAGAAAGATTGGAGTTTTTTTTATTTATAGACTTGAGTCGGAATTCTTCTGTGGATAGCTGTTTATTGTTTCTTTATTGTAGCAAATTTTGGGCCTTTTGTGTTTGTGGGGTTTTCTTGATTCCATGGCTGCCGGTGCAGAGGTGTCTGGTGAAGCAGCAGTATTGGGAATGGAGTCCCCTGCTGCTGTTCTTGAGCCTTCATCACCAAAGAACACCATTCCCACCAGTGAAAAGAATCTTGAAAAATATGATAATTCCAATACTGAGAAGGCTGGGGAAACTGATGTAGCTGATGGTGTTAAGGAGTCTGATTTGAATTCCAATTCAGGTTCGAAATCGGAACTTGAAATGAAGGAACTTGTGGATATGTGGAAGAAGCTGAAGTTGAACCCCCTGGCCAAGGAGTTTGTTCCTTCCTCGCATTATCAAGGCCAAATGGGGGCTTTCAATTTTGTGCCTATCAATAAGAATTTGGGAAATGATGGTTTCCCGAATCATCAAAGGGTATAAATTCAGTTGTTTCATGGATTATTTTTCACCTTGCTGGTTTATTGATTTGATTAATCAGTTTGTAATTTATGGAGCGTGATTTTAATTGTGGGATTGATTCTTATAATCGTTACATGATTTTGAATTGAATTCTTCTGGTTTGTGGCATTCAATTAGTTTGCAGTATGATGCTTATTTAAAAATGAGAAATTCCTTTTAAAGTCATAGAACTCCTGGTGGAATTCTTTTAATAAAAATTGGGGAGCTTTTCTTGTTAATTCTTTTAACGTAGTTCTTATGTTATGATTAACTGCTTTTGCATTGGAGTTATGATGACATGATACATTGTCGGCCAGGAGGATTCAAGATTGATTTTTTATTTGTACTTGCAGAAAGGATTTTCTAGATTAGAGTTGTCATAGCACAAGGGATGAGTGCCTTTGTCTAATTTCTGTAGTGAACCAACTCGTTTTGTATATTAATGTGAAAAGGTTTCTGTTAGCTGTTAACTATTTCCATCCAGATCTGTTACTGCTTTTGCATTGTTCTTTCTGCGGCAAGTTGAAGTTGAAACTACCATATGCTTCTATCACGCCAAGATTTTCTACATTTTGGTTGGAAAAAGAATAGATTTTTTTTACATTTGTGGTTATGGAAATGATCTTACAATTAGTTCTGAGGTGTATTCTTTTTAGATTATTGTTGTTAGGTTTGTTATTAACTTCAATTTTCATTTTAATTGCTGAGATTCACTTGGTCTTGACAATAGACGTGGCCCATTGACAATCCGAGGTTGAGTACACAAGGACTCACATTTTGGATAGTATACATAAATGCACTTACATGCATGAATCTCATTATTGATTTACATTGGAATTAGCAATCACATAATATCTGATTGTTTGAAAAATTGATTGTTAATCTAATGCTTTGTCATATGTCACCACATCACTACTTCATCATGTTGTTTCACTTCAAGTTTTTGCATGTCATTATCTCTGGGTTGGACTATGTGCATGCTTCATATGTTTATAATCAAGACTGTTACATTCTCTTGCTTATTTTTTCCCTAATGGTGCTCCCGTTGTGCTTTGTTTTGTCAGAGAAGAAATAACTACAACCAGGGTCGGAAGAGAATGAATGGCAGAGCGTTCAGAGCTCAAAGAGAAGATAGCATTAGACGAACTGTCTATGTTTCGGACATTGATCACAATGTACGTAAAGTTATGAATTTCATTGTATCTTAGCAATTCCTGTAATTCTTATTGATAAGATTTTCTTGCCTCTTAAAAAAGATCACGGAGGAGCAGCTTGCTGCCTTATTCAGCGCCTATGGACAGGTCAGTCACTCTGCTTAGTAGATTATTTTTTTCTGCTCTAGATTTTAGGATACCGTACAAACGTTGCAATTTGATGGTCTCTGATATTGTTGAGTTTGTGAAACTTCAAATGCTATAAAGAAGCAGCTGACTAATCATCATAGGCTTATGATCCCACGTTATAGACAATGTAAACTGCACTTCAGCTGGGCTCATTTAGGCAAATCAGAAACCAGCTCAAGATTTAGATGGAAAAATCTTATTGCTATTGCAGGTACAGCTGCTTGGCAAGTTCAATTGCAATTTATTGTTAGAAGAACCATAATGCGGTGCAACATAGGAGGGGATTTTCTGTAGGACGAATGCAGCTCATCATGTTATAGCTTGACCTGCTTTGACAAACGGGTATAAAGAGACTCCAATGAGAATATATAGCGTGTTTAGGCACCAAATAAGTACTTATATGTAGTTATGCCATTCTAATGGATATCCCTCTCCTCTTGGTACCACCCACTCCATATCAGTTTTCAGGAGATTGAAGTAATTATTTCATGGTATCATATCTGAGTCATGAGAAAAACACACGTGCCTACCCTTTTACATGTTTGTCATGTTCCCTGAGTTTGCTAATGTGGCCATTCTATAGTTACTACCTTAGTTGCTCTTTGACGACTGATATTTCATACCTAAGAGCACTAGCATCCCTTCTCATGGAGTAGCTCTGTATGTGCATATATGATGAGGGTGGCACATGCTGCATTATTTTGTGAGGTATCATCATGGTGCAACATTATCAACCAGACTGATCTTTAAAAGTAAATCATGTTGTTTGTTGAGAAAATTGTCCATCAAGTTTTGTCTGTAAATCTGACTCTCCTTTGTTGTGATAGCCACCTCCCCCTTTTGCCTGGAGAATTTTCGCCATTCTCATTTAAGTGAATATATCGTACATATTTGTCTCCTGAACGATAAACAAGGCATATCTTGATGATATCTTCCACTTCTATGTCTTCTATTTACTTTGTAGGTTGTTGATTGTCGAGTTTGTGGTGATCCACATTCCCGTCTTCGCTTTGCTTTTGTAGAATTTGCTGATGAGTGTAAGCAATCTTTTTCTTTCCATTCCCTCTTCCTTAGAGAAACTTAACATGTTTGTCTAATCTTTTAAACCTTATCTTACCTCATACCACTAATGTTATCAGATTCTGCAAGAGCTTCTCTTAGCCTGTATGGAACGCTGTTAGGTTTCTCTCCTGTCAAGGTCTTGCCTTCTAAAACTGCGATTCTTCCTGTGAACCCTACATTCCTCCCCAGGGTAAGAAGATTTGCAACAATCCTGTAACGTGAACAATTTTCTTAATATCCCTCCTCCCCCCAGTTCGCACTTCACATTTATCTTGTTTCTTTCTCATGTTTATGTGTTCGAGTTAAATTTCGTCACATATAACTCCAATGGATTGTTTGTGTAGTCAGAGGATGAACGTGAGATGTGCGCCAGAACAGTCTACTGCACAAACATTGATAAGAAGGTACACGTGACATGTTAGTGTTGTAATACCTTATATTTTCTGCATATTTTTCAAGTGCTGCCACATCTAATCTGATAAAACAATCTGCGGGTTATGATGCTCTTATTGTCATGGATGACATGGAAGTGAGATATTAAAATATATTCATGTTTACATGTGTTGTCCTGAGCAGGTTTCTCAGGCTGATGTCAAGAATTTCTTTGAAACAAGATGCGGTGAGGTATGCATAAATTCCATAACAGGGTTTAGTTTTGCAGCTTGTCAGCTTAATTTGTCCAATAACTGGATAAATCTCTTAATTGTAGGTTTCCCGCCTGAGGCTATTAGGGGATCAGATGCACTCTACGCGAATTGCTTTTGTTGAATTTTTCATGGTACTTTACTCTTTCTGACTGCAACTGCTAGAGTATTGTTTTAGTCTCTTGCTTCCAGCAATGCTGCTTCTCCAAAACAACATCATACCGTGTAAATAGGTATCTGGTTACAATCAAAATAGAAAAATCTTATCACCAAATGACTAGCTGGAGAAATTTGAGATGGTCAGAGTCGTGTAATTGTTAATACATTTCAGACACGTTATGAGAAGACAGAGAAACCACTTCAGCTGCAAATTTGATTCTTGAAACTTACTCTCTCTACAAGCACAGAGTTAAAAAGAACTTAATAGAAGTTGACTCGTATAAACATATGCAGGCTGAGAGTGCAATATTGGCCCTTGATTGCTGTGGTGAACTTCTTGGATCTCAACGCATCAGGTACAAGTTGTCGTCTAAGTCATGACTACTTCTCTGGCAAGTCCGTAACATTCCCTCTTAACTAGTCTCACAATATTGCAGGGTAAGTCCATCAAAGACGCCTGTGAGGCCACGAGTTTCCCGCCCTGGAGCACAGTAATCTGATAGAGAATCCTTATCAGAGAAGGGAGTTGGCATTTGTTCTCTTGGGGAGAGACTACTTCAAAAATGAAGTGGTGGTGAAACTTATCTCTGTTTCCGTTGTTTTCCTTTCTGAGAACAGTAACCTTTTCTTGCTACTTACTAAACTCTTGATGTTCATCTAAGTTTAACTGGGATGGCCCCGGACTTGAGTACTTATTACTCCAATTGATCATCTAATGCTACTAGCTTCAGTAGAAAAATGGTAATCTGGAACTTTTTCTCAGTGCATTTACTCTGAATTGGCAGTGAACATTAGGCTTCCCTCTGTCGGGTTTTGCAATTCTGGCCGATCACTGCTTGCCATTCCTCCGTATATGTTATAGTTGCAATGTTTAAAGAGCAAACGTAATGGAAAATTTAGGTGCTTGAAATAGTCTTCTGGGGAATGGATTGCAGAGGGAACAGGGTTGGGCCGTTTTTCCTTAGACAGAGGGAACCAGTTTTGATCCTTGTATAAAAATAAAATAAAATTTTAAAAAAAAAGAAGAGAATTTTGTTGAAGGAAGAGAGTGACGCACATAGTGGGAGGTGTAGTATGTGAGATGATGATCAAGCCTTTCTGTTATAGTTTCCCTTGTCTTTGTTGGGGTTGGTGGATTGTGTATTATTGTTTGTTGGAGTCCTTTTGATGGAAAATGAATCACGATACCAAGTACATTGAACTTCTTACTTTGCTGTCTGCCTAAACGTCATCGTATTGTTTACACCTTTTCGTTATTGATTGTAATTATGATAAAAAAAAAAAAATCATATATTTTTGGGTGTCGCCACGACTTGATAACTTAAAATGGTGAAATGTAATAATTAGGCAAACAAAAAACAAAATGAAATATTCTTTTTAAAAAATGAATTGTTCAGATAATTCTAACAGAATTTCTATTTTTCTTGGCCGGTAATGAATTCTCATTTTTACCTTCCGGAGATAGAGATTAGAGAAGGTGAGTAGTGGAAGCTCTTTAGGCATATTTTTAGCCACAAAACACTGAATAGAGATGGCAGCTGGCCAAGTTTGGAGCGGGTTTGGATTTGGACCCGCCCCAGACTCGGGATTCGATTAATATTTTTAAAATATTAAAAAATATACATTTTTTTAAAAAATAATGCTACCATAATTGTGTAAATATTAGACGATAATATTATTGAAAAGTTCATATTTTTATTTTTTGTCAATTTATATGTCCATATTTTAGGCATTAAAATATTAAAAATATAGAATATGTGGTATTTATACACATTAAGAACGGCTATAAAGTATTTATATCATGATTTCAATTTATAAAAATATTAAGTTTATGTATTGTATGTAAGTATAAATAAATTTAAAATATTTTTTTATATGTACAAATATATTTCATATAAGTATATATAAAATATATTAAAAAAATATCGGGCCCGGTTCGGAGCGGATCGGGTCTAAGTCTAATCCATTAAGACCAGATCAGATCCATCCCCAAACCCATTTAAGACTTCAAAATCTTTCCTAATTGGGACGGTCCTAGGCCAACTTAAACCCATTATCCGCATCATTATTTGAAAAAAAATTCTAATTCAGAATAGGTTTGATCGGGTCTCAATTAATTATAGGCAAATATAATACATGACAAGTATATCGCATTTATTCTTGATTGATGTAGTTCAACGGAACCTAATTTGAGTAAAATTTTTCCTATAATTTGTCTTACAGCGACGTGCACTTTAAATTATCTCACTACTTAAAAATATACATTGTCCAAATTTCTATATATTGCCTTTTTACATTTATTTATTTTTTATTGGGATGAAATAGAGTTAGGTGCATTATAAGGGCTGTTTCACCAAATCCCTACCTCTCTTCAGCTTATAATGAAAACTTGATAAATTGCATTTACCAATATTCTTTAATTCTCATCCAACTTCTTCTGCACTGCATTCCCTTTCTTGTCTTAAAAAAACCTATATACTTGAAATTCATTAACACATAGTACTACTTAATGCATCCAACTCCTCGTTTCCGTTTCTTTTTTGACCACCCCTTTAATTCCTTTCTACAATTAACCATCATTCATTTATCCCATGTTTAAATACACACACAAGAACAAGAATAAGATTGAAGAAGACGACTAGTGATGGAGTGATGGTAAGTAGACAGTCAAGAACCATTATCATCCTTCTTAATTTACTCCTTACGTTTCCGTTTCATTCAGCTTTCACTATTCCATCTCCATATATTCCACATTGCCCTGCAACTCTCACAAATCATCCTCCTCCTCAACAACAACAAACTAAGTATCATGAACTCCGTACTAGTTCTTGCCGTCTTGTCCCTTTTCCTACTCCCGGTCGTGTGCCGGAGCCATGGACCCAAAGTTTTCAGTGTCCTACGTTACGGGGCTGTTGCGGATAACAAGACCGACAACACTAAGGTAATAACATGTTTGCACTAAGATAAAATAAATGGATAATTGTGACCGACTAGAACTCTTATGATTCTTGTAGGCATTTATGAGAGCTTGGGTTGCAGCATGCCGATGGAGGGGGAAGAGCAGGGTTTTGATCCCTCCAGGATCCTACTATTTAGCTTCTCTTATCCTCCGCGGCCCGTGCAATGGTCCTAAACAGTTTGTGATCAAAGGAGTGTTGACGGCTCCTACTAAACCTGCTTTATTTTTCATTGATCATTGGATCACATTCCAGCATATCAACAAACTCAAGATTTACGGCGGAGGTACGTTGGATGGCCAGGGTGCCTCAGCTTGGCCCTACAACAATTGCCGCACTGGATCTTGCAAGCCTCTTCCTGTCGTGAGTTCATGATCTAGCTCTTTGTCTGAATTTCTTCTGTTTTAAATCATTATTTTATGTTAAATTTAAGG
Organism: Sesamum indicum; assembly: GCF_000512975.1. NCBI lineage: Eukaryota > Viridiplantae > Streptophyta > Magnoliopsida > Lamiales > Pedaliaceae > Sesamum > Sesamum indicum. Next base: position 22,449,602 of record NC_026150.1, read on the forward strand.
GATCGAGTTGTAATTTTCTGTAAATATGAACAGTCTCTTCGGCTGGATTTCGTGAACGATTCAAAAATAAGCAACATAAAGTCGATCAACAGCAAAAATTTCCATTTCAACGTCTTCTCCTGCTACCGTCTGAACTTCAGCCGGGTGACGATATCAGCTCCCGAGGACAGTCCCAACACCGACGGGATTCACGTCGGCGGCTCCGGCGATGTCGCCATTGACACGGCGGATATAGCAACCGGAGACGACTGCATATCCATCGGGCCGGGTAATAAAGGGATCCGTATCTCGAATGTGGTTTGCGGGCCAGGCCACGGGATCAGCGTCGGGAGCTTGGGGAAATCCGACAGGGAGGAAGGGGTTAGCGGCGTCAGCGTGGTGAACTGCACGTTCAGGGGGACGCTTAACGGTGTTCAGATCAAGACGTGGCCCGACCCGGAAGCGGCCGGCGGGTTTGCTTCGGACTTCATGTATGATAATATTGTGATGGAGGATGTGGACAATCCCATCTTCATTAATCAGCAGTATTGCCCCTACAACTTATGCAGTGCACAGGTAATTTAATTCAATTTAATTTCTTATAAAATACTTTAAATTATTATTAGTAAAGCGCGATAGCAACCAACACTGAAATCGGACAATACAGTCTATCTTATGATATGTACCGATTGTCCTGTCATGAATATGATATAAATCTGATTACTGACGAATTTGTTCCAGGGATCGTCAAAGATTCAAATAAGCAATATTACGTTTAGTAACATTTGGGGGACTTCTACGACGAAAGATGCAGTGAAACTAGAATGTAGCGAGAGCAATCCATGCCATGACATTGCACTAGAAAACATCAACCTAAAAGGTCCTGGGGGAGTCTCCTCGTCTTCATGCTCCAACGTCCATGGTAGGTCCCGAGCCCCAGTAAATCCGCCTTCTTGCATACGCTAGCTACGATGATTCTACGTATCTTTCAGTTTAAGAGTAGATTGTAAGTAAATCAGACAAAGAATCTCCGATTAAGGTTGCTAGTCGTTTTTGCAATCTTAATTCCATGTGGTGATGAGACACAAAGGATGGATGCAGTGCTGTGTTTCTTTTTGACTTAAACAGTACTTCCTGTTTCTTGTAGGTTTTGACTCATGGATTTTTAAGAGGGTTTTGTGCCGTAGACATAGAGACTCATATTACTTCTGTTGTTACATAAAATTTCCCCAACTCCTAATTAGTTAAGTGATTGTGTTAGTTCCATTTTAGTTTTTGTATGTGTTTCATGTGGAAATCAAAAAATTCTAGTCCAAATCAAATTTATTGGGACTTGAATTAGAAATTCAAAATGACGTAACCTAAGAAGTCTAACCTACAAAAACACTGATATTATTTCGCTTCAATTAATTGATATAATTATTTTTTTCAAAAAAATAAGTGTATATTTATAATTTCCAATTAACTATTATTATGAGTACAACATAGAGTTATTTTGAAAAACAGATGTAATGAATAAATATAAAAATCCATACTCTAAACTGGACTGGTTATTTAGACCCTAACCCACTTCATTTAGGTTAGGTCCGGAGGAAGTCTTGCTTTTATTCAATCCCAACTGTTGTCTTTAATTTGGACTGATATTATATTTATTATATAATTAATTAAGTCGAACTTAATTCGAATAAAAATAAAAAAAAATTGAAAGCTAGCTGGTTAATTATGTTGCAAACCCCCCCTCTTAAATAGTTACATTAACAATTTATCACATTAATCTTTCATAATTTCAAAGATCTAAAATTCAAAATGTGCTGATGTATAAAACTAATAAATAGGCTGAGCAGAAAAACAATAGTACCTGTAAAATATATTTTTTAGAGTTCAAATCGAATACAGATTTATTTATATTTTAGCTTATTGAATTGGTAGTTTGAGCAAAAACTTTAAATTATTTATTGGAAAAAAAGATATTTAAACTTAATTTATTATAACTTCCTTTTTCTTTTTTATCCTAACTACATATTGAAGCAACTATCCCACAATTCAATATTAAACGTGAGTGTATTTTGTGTATTAATTTAGTCTTTAAATTTAAATGCTGAGTGACGTAGTGAATTACTGAATTGTATGTTATTAAAAAAATTAAGAAGAGTGTAATTATATTTAAAGTTTTTCCAAAAATATAAAATTATATATTTTTTTTCAACAGAAGTTTGAAATTTTACAACCCCTTTCAAAAATTTATTGTTTACCTCTAATCCTTTTTATTGAAATTTGAATGAAAAATATTGACGTTACAAAAAATAATTACATAAAATTTTAATTTAATCCTCATTTAATGTTTTGATATAATAATTTTGTATATATGAAGGAAAAAAGTAATATTAACATCACCCATATATATTATATTATATATCTATTTACAAGTACAAAAATATATATAAGAATATCAAAGAAGGAGTAAAATTAAAAATTTATGTATTTTTCTTTATTTATGTCAACATTTTTTGTCTAAGTCTTAATGAAAAAAGATCATGTATAAATCAAGAATTTTCAGGGAGTGTAAGTATAATTTCAGTTTTTTTAAAATAAATGTATAATTTTCCATTTTAAGAGGGTTCTAAGTGTCGTTAACCCAATAAAAAAAAAAAGAAAAAGACAAAAAATTTTAGTCCGATAAAATAAGGATAGAATTTTTTTTTGGTACCACAATTATGATAGGTGACGCTTTTAGTTTCATAAAACTCAACATCACGTTTTTTTTTCAATCCCTAAAAATATAATTTGGGGCCTTTTCAATCCAAAATTACAATTTTTTTTAGTCTCAAACAACGCCTTCTTAGCTTTAAAATTAAATACACATGACTTTTTAAAATTAAAAATATGATATCATGAATTTTACGAGACTGATACCAAAATAAAAACTATTCTTATTTTATGAGGTTAAAAAAGCATTTTACCCACAAGAAACACTCAACGTTATTTTATTGTATGTGAAGAGGGGAAATTGCATGGTCGCCACGGGGAAATGGGAGCAGCACATTGACATGGAGGAAACATGCAAATGCAGAAGCACACGTGGGCCACAGCTTTTCTCTATTCCTTAAAAACTCCGAACCCAACTCCACTTCCCGTGCAAATAGCGCGCCTACTGTAACTACCCTCAAGCGAAGGGATTATCCACCCGCGATCCGTAGAGCGCCACCCAGAAAAAATTTCCGTCATAATTACTTGGAAGTTTCTGTCAGGTACGCCGCATCCTCCATGCATATGGGGATATTGTCAAGTGTTAGAATGCAAGGATGATTTGTGGGTTGGTTTTGCCTTGTCGGGATTTGGCTGCATTGTGTTTAATTTTACAGAATCTAGATTATATTTTTTTGGGGGGGTTGCGGGGTGGGGTGGGGATAGGGTGAAAGATCTGATTTTGCTTAGAATTTTGGTGGGTTCTGATTGATCTTTGATTCAGAAACTTTAATTTTATTCATTTTTTTCTGTTGTTTTCTGTTGTCTCCATTTGTTCATTGATGGTTGCTGTGAATAGATTTGAATGTTGATCGATTCTTGACATTTGTTACCTGTTACAAGAATTCTTGCAGCCAGCCAAGACACCTGGATGTTGTGCTGTTGTTGGTTGTCCCACATTATGAAGTTATTATGCTAAGATGTAAATGTTAAGACTACGATCTTGCTTTTTGGGACTACTGAAGTGGTTGCAAAACTGTTTTAACAACAGCTTACTTTCTTTAATTTTGTCAATCTGAGGAACGTGTACTAGCTTGCAGTGACTGAAGCTTTCACACCAATTTTGTTTGATATCCAGAAAGTGTCTATGTTTGTGTGTGTGTGTGTGTATGCACACACAATCGCACACACTGGCACTTCGTATAGCTATGGTATTGAAAGCATGACGATAGTGCGAGAATAAATCAAGATAGAACACAAGCTTGCATTGATTGTGTTTCATGCAGGGTTATGGTCTCTAATGGGTTGATGTAGTTCAAAAAGCCGAGAAGATGCCATTGTTAATGAAAATTCAGTTGAAAAATATCTATATGGCTAACTGCATTTGACGGATAAGGGTAAATATAGGTACACACATGCAGCATTAAATCGGTGTATAGCTTATAAATTGTTTTTTCCCTTTTAATAGCTGATTTTCATGACAGTTCTTTATTTGTGTCTGCATAGCGATTGAAAAACACAGTAATCCCCTTAGCAAATTTCTTCATGTACTTCAGAATGGGAGTGGAAATATATTAAGTCCTAATTTCTGATATTTAGACATGAATTATCAATTTTGTTATTCTTATTCTTGCAGATGCAATGTACCCTTAGGGGTCAAGAAAAGAAGACACTTATGATACAATATTTTTAGAGGTAGCCTGAGTTCCTTTGATGGTTAATGTTCTGGATTTTTCCTATAGCACTTCAGAGGAAAGTTGGTCGTTGAAGTAGAAGTGATATGCTATGAGAAAAACCATGTGAATAAATTGTCATGCAGGCGAATATCTTATGCTATGTGAAAAGCATTAGGACACCATTTTCTATCCATATTCTTTAGGTTTGTCAAACCTGATGTAAGCTAGAAATTCCTTTTAGTTAGAGCATTAATGCTGTACCATTGACGCAGAATTTCCGCTGACTTAGGATTGCTGAAGCATTATTTTTTGTCAATTGTAACATTGTGAATCTAGTAGAAGACATGTCCGACTGCATAATTTAGATCCTGAAGTGGTTTCATGTGATTAATAGTTATTTCTTCACACCAAAGCTACTATTCCATTAGAACTCTTGCCAAAATACTATTTGCTATGGAGTGGGTTAAGAGGTTAACAAATTGAGCACTTGATGCATTGTTTTCAGCAGCAAACTAGCTGAGACCAGTGTTTTTGCACTAGAAGAGTCTTCCTAGCCCATCAAGAGCACCACAGTCACTAAGGTTCAGCTGGCCTTTCAAACATGAAGAGACCTCAGAATACCAAAGCAGCCGCCCAAAGGCTTGCTCGGGTAATGGCTCATCAATCAACTGATGATGATGAGGAGGAAGATGATTTATATGATTTTGACAAAAGCATTCCCTCAGCTGGCATAGGACTTGCTGGTGGACGGCAAACTAAAAATCGTCCCTCAGTGGTAAGAAGCTGGTATGCATGTGGGTCAATGTGACAGTAGATTGTATCTGTTTGTATAAATCTTATGTACATAGTTGCAACTTCATGAAAAATTCTGAGATAAACATGGAACATTCACTGTTTAGATGCAAAGTCAACATTTCTTGCTGATACCTTCCTGGGCAAAGTACAAAATTTTGTGGTCCATTGTTACTGTAGGCTACTACGTTAATATTTTGGCAAGATAACATGTAAGCACATTCATATGAAATTTAAATTATCTAGAACAATTTTACAAGTTGAAACATAGTAGCTATTTCACCACCACATCCAGTTATCAGCAATCAGACTCTTCTTGTTGGGACCTAGCAGTACTTGTAGTTGGCTGAGTTGATGTGGAGAATAAGTTGTTTTTCTTCATTGGCAATGGATCATGAAAACAATTCTTTGATTTCTTTACATTTTCAGTTTTAGTTGGTATCATTGAGCAGTAGTCACCATCATTTTAGTGGTATTATGTCTTATCAGTAACATGCCTGAGTCTTTTATCTTACTTTCTAGTCAGTTCGTAGCTCAGTAGATCTACCACCATCTGCCCGTCCAACACTAGGAATCAGACCATCTGCAGCCGGTAACTCAGTGGAACAGCAGCCTTCATCAGCTCGTTCGTCATCTCTTCTTCGGCCATCTCCGCTCAAGCCCGCAGAACCACCTCCATCTCATCATTCTTCCACAGCTAGTCGTTCATCTCAACTGATAGACTCCACTGAAGAAGCACAACCACCGTCTGCTCGCTCTAATGCTGGAAGAACTTTGGCTTATACAAGTTCTGTGGAGCAACCTTTGTCTGCTCGTTCTTCCTCAGTTGGCCGGCCAAATCTAAGGGACAAGACTGCTCCACTGGCACCAAGTTTACCTCCAATAAAGCCAGGAGCATCTGTAGCTGCAGCTGAGTCTCAACATGACAAAAGCAAGGATAATAAAAGGTACAAACATCATCTGTTTTTTTCATTCGTTTGAGGTGACATGTTGTGGACTCACATACTATCAGCAGCTTATTGCTTTTGAAGTTCTTTCATATTTAGGTTATCTGACTTTGACTTGCTCCCCTATTCTGGATTTCAGTATGATGTGAACGCACATTGTAATAATATTTTCAATCCTACTTAGTTAATTGAAAGTTGAGAACTTTGCCTGGAAACGTGGTTGGTTTCTCTAGACTATGGCAAAATTATGTCCTGTGGGAACAAACTTCTTACATCAATAGATCTTTTGCTGATCTCCAGTGACATATGCCTTATGCTCCAGAACTCCATCTGGTTCTATTTCCTCTGACTTCTTCAGGATCATTTTAAATGCAAACACTGAAAGCCTCATAGCTCATATGGTTTTCTGATCTCCTAAATATACTTGATGCATGAATCTCCAGGACGTCGCTAGATTTTGGAACTTTCAAATATAAAGAGCCCAGCGGGCCACAGGCTTCTTCTGCTCTACAAGATGAGGTACAATTAAGAATATTAGGTTGATTTCTACTGACATAGTTTAATTATCTTTCACGGTTTCAACTCCAGAAATGCTTAGCTATGCATTTTTCATCTCATTTCAGAATGGATATTTGACACATCCTCTTATTTGCAGCTTGACATGCTTCAAGAAGAAAATGAAAATTTATTGGAAAAGGTGATTCGCATGGCTTATTACATTATGTACATGATATTTTTCTGATTTTGTTTTACAAGTCTAATTTAATGGTTGAGTATTTTGTATAGCCCCATTAATTAGGATCTTAACTAACCTACTGGTTCAGCTTCGGATGGCGGAGGAACGGTGTGAAGAAGCAGAATCAAGAACTAGGCAGCTTGAGCAACAGGTAATCCTGCAGTCTATTATAACTTCCTGATGTAAAATTTGCAATCTGTTCTTCTATTCTTTCTTGAAGTCACAATTTGCTTACCAAATTTTCGTTGACGCCACCAAGGTTCTGGATTTTCTTCAACCATTATGAATGCTAAATTGATCAGAGTGATTGAAGAATGTGATTTTCTTATTACATTCTGATACATGTTACCTGCATTTCTGGAGGATTTTAGCTTTTATATCAATTAGAATCTCCATCTCTTGCTAGATTGCATCTTTTGGAGAAGGTGTATCTTTAGAAGCTCGGCTTTTAAGCAGGCAAGTTAAGAATTTCAAACTTTTCCTAAACATCTTGGAGTCTAGATCTGAGTTGTTTCCCCAATATGCTAATTCTGCAGGAAGGAAGCAGACCTTCAGAGAAGAGAGGTATGTAGGATAATGGATGCTACTATTTACTGGTAACAGGTTTTGCATGAATATCTTTTTGTAAACATTAGTTTGCTATTGGATGATAGGTTAGCATTGTAACATTTGTGTTTCATATTTGCGTTGCACTTCTGAGTTCCAAAGTAAACCTTGGAACCGAGGAACTATTCCAGAAAATGAAACTTAGTTGTGAAAGCTGGACACTTTCTAGTGAACTTGAGTGATCTCATTAATTCCCTTGTCCGGGCTGAATTTAGCTGCCGTGGACAAGTTAGGTTCTGGTTCCTTGTTCTTTTAGGTTAATGCAGTAGTTGCTAGGTGTTAACGCTTCTGGGATGCACTTTAAATTTGTGTTCGTACACCTTTAATGTTGCAGGCTGCTCTTAAAGCAGCAGCAGAAACCTATGGTGGATGTAATGAGGAAATTGCAGCTCTCCGAACGGAAGCTGAGGTACTCACAATCTCCATATCAACCTTGTCTTTATTCTCTTTCTTTTGCTAACTTTTCATAAGCTTCCCCATGGACATGTTTTCAGTTCTCACAAAATGCATCACGATTAGTAGGCATGGTCTAGATGTGATTAACATGATTTTCTATAAGATTGCAAGGGATGAAGCTAGTGCAGCTTTGGATCAGCTCCATGATATTGAGCGTGAATCTCAATCACTTAAGACAATGACACAGAGAATGATATTGACTCGACCAGAGATGGTATCTCCAGTTACAGCAGCCCATCGCTTTTTTACTGCTTCCTTTTATTTGTTCGTACTTATGTGATCGACAGTCAACACTTTAGGAAGAGGTCGTTCTCAAGAGATCTTGGCTTGCTCGATGCTGGAGTTTATGTGTTCGTCATGGTAATTTTTACATTACCAATTACATCTAAAGAATCAATTATTAGCATTCTACACCCAATTCTTGAGCTTTGTGTCCCAAACTTCAAAGAACAATATCGAAATGCAGTGTTGAGGTGTATGCAATAGCTTCTATGTCTGTGTGGGAATAAGTTGTAAAAAAAATTGTAAGTTTAGCTGTAGTGAAATTGAGAGTTTTGAAAACAAAAGTTAGAAGAGGAGAAAAACAACTGCAGCAATTGGTAGGAAGTTGTTTCTAGCTTTTTAAGAATGTCGTTTCTTTTGTTTGCCCTTTCAAGGGACGAGGAGGTTGCAGTAGTCTAGACCCAAAGCTCGCAACTTTGACTGCTTAGTTATACATCATTTTTTATAGTGCAGGTATCCATGCTGAGATAGCTGGAGCAAGATACGAATATTGGTCATCTCTTGCTTCCCACCCTGTTGCAGTTATATTGGCTGCAGGACAGAAAGCAAAGCGTGAAAATTCATCAGGTACAAAATTCATCTAATAACACAACTGAATTTGTGTAAATGCTAATGCTTGCTGCTTTCTCCGTTCAAGATTCTAATACGGCCATCATAATTTTGTTGTTTCTATTAAATATTAATACATATAAGCGGGGCCTTTCAATGTAACCTCTGAGAAGCAGTATCTATAACAACAAGCTCTTTAGCTGGATGCAATCTTACCCACTTCTAGTCGTGCCAGATTTTGGTGCAGTTGTGGTTCACCAAATCTCAAAATTAGCTAAACAAGCATCATGGAGATGTATCTATATATTTGCTGAACCACGTATAAGATACCACTCTGTTCTTTTTCCTAATAAATATCCACTCGCCTTCTGGAGACTCGATAGTGATTTACTTTGTGCTACCTAAGCTCATTCTTGTGTAGCTGCCCCTATTTCTTACTTTTTTTCTCTCAATTTGGCAGTTGAAAGTGATTCGGAAGAAAGGGAGAAAATTGTCGAGGACAAGGATAAAATTTCCAAAAGGGCCAATGTTGAAAGCATGCTTTTGGTCGAAAAAGGTCTTAGAGAACTGACCTCGCTTAAGGTTCACCTCTCAATCATCGTCCTACAGTTTATGAGTATGTGTCGTAAATGGCTGTCTGAAGCTCATGGTTTCCCTTTCCTAATACTTTTCACTCAATTCTTCATGAGAATATTTTCTGACACGAGATCAGATGACTATTTCTGTTATTCACTTCTGTTTCAGGTCAAGTACTCTATTTCTATATTTACATACACTAGTCTACTTTAATGTCCATCGTAAAGATTCGTATTGGACGTAATCATATTAGTTTTCACTTCTTGCCTGCCTCATTTTAATTATATTGCAAACGTGAACATTGTGAAGATTGCTTCTTTAGTACTTGTGAACATTCATTTCCTACAGAGAAATGGCACACTCCTCCGAAATCAGATCATGTGACTCAAGTGTGCACTAGATTACGTGATTTGTTATATGTAATGACTGAAACATGACCTTAAGTTGAAACAATTTTGTGTTACTACTTCTGTTCTCAATGTCTATGTTAATTTTTAATTCACCTTTCTTTTGAAGGTAGAGGAGGCAATAGCCATAACACTCGCACAAAAGCGTCGCCCCACTATTGTAAGATCTGGTACGGGTTCATTATCTTATTGGATATGTAATAACATGTCCATGTAATTGTTTGTATCGAATACCACCTCATCTACAAACTTGTTAAAGAGGAAAATCATTTAATATCTAATATAATTTCTAACACGCCCCCCTCACATGCTGGCTGCCAAGCCTGTGCACATGAAATTCAAACCTTGGACCTCTTATATGGCTGGACTTTGATACTATGTTGAATGACCATCTTATCTAGAATGAAAATGAAAAACAACCATGCCTCGAACTTGCTGATATAGGATCCTTCACCTAGTTTTCAAGTCTAACTTCACAATATCGGCTTCATTCTTTGATGACACCGTCTTTAATTCAATGATTGTAGAGGAGTTGAAGCTGCCGACGGATGGCCAGAGTTTTGCAGAAGCATTTGGTAAAATTTTATACACATTTCATTCCTGTTACATTGTGTCTACTGTTTTGATGTTCTAACATATTCAGGAATCATACTCTTTGCCAGAACTGAGTGAAGAGGAGTCTGAAGATGTGCTTCTTAAGCAGGTAAGTTGGCAAGCCTGCGACAATTATTTTTCCTTAAATGTGAAAATTCATTGTTGATCTGTTGTCTGTTGCGGTTTTGTTGGCCGTAAGTCGTCAAACAAGCAACTGAGGTTGGTTTTTGGTTCCACACAGCATACATTTATATCTATATCTATATCTATATCTATATCTAATGCTATATATAAACATGTGAATTGTACAAGTGTTTGATCCTATTGTGAAAAGACATTTATAATAGAAATTATCATCGATCAGTCAATGGCTAACATGATAAAAGGCTCAGACTCTGCATCGACAGTACATTACAAAACAATAATGATTAATAAAATGTCAATATTAAATGTGTTGTTCTTGAATCAAACTTACCCCACTAAGTTCGAAAAGTAATCCAATATGAAAATTTTAAGAGCTCTTGTGTAGACTGAATTATCATCCGCCTTCTTACATTGAAATTAGTTTTAGCCTTTTAAATTAAAAAATAGTACACTGTTAAGATTTTTATGTTAAGATATTAGACTATTATATGTGCATAATTAATATTTTGAATTTGCATGACTTAATAACAAAATGTTAATTAATCAAAAAAGATTGAGAATAGACGAAGAATCTAGAAATTTAAAAGATAAAAAAAAAAACAATGTAATTCACAAACTCTTGAATGTTGTATCTCGTACATCACTTCATATCAGATGGAAAATTGAAGAAAAACATGCCGATTTATTGTGCCATTTCAGGCTTGGCTGACGTATTTCTGGAGAAGAGCGAAAAATCAAGGCGTGGAGGTCGACGTTGCGGAGGAAAGACTGCAGTTCTGGATCAACCAAGGGAACAAGCCACCGACTTCACATGATGCAGTGGATGGTATTCTCCTCCCTTCACTTTCCTATTACAACTTAGCAACTGTATTTTCTCGAGATCTTAGGCTACATTTGGATGAAAGAATTTGGATTTGATGGACTGTTTTATGGAAAAGAAGAAATTTAGATGATTCCATATTAAAAGAATTTAAAATCCATCATTATTACAAGAAACATAGTTCGAAACAGGGCCCTATTGTATAGCTTCACATAAATGATTTCCATGTCTCAACTACATCAGCATTGCTTCTTTCAAAATTGATGCAAACAAATTTAGTTTCCTATTAAAATGATATTACGCCCGCGTATCTTTGCTTGCATGTCGCAGTGGAGCGTGGTATGCTGGAGCTCCGGAGGTTGGCGATCGAGACCAAGCTGTGGGAAGAAACTCGTAGGGATATCGATCCGGATGCCGTAGAGAAGACACTTTTAGAAACCGAATTACAAATGTTGGGCTGAGCGTTTCCGTTTGCCCTTTCCTCGCCACCCTGGATCGCCCTGTAGCCATGCTGCTGACGGTATTCGATCTCTCAAAATATCTGGAGCTTGTTCTTCCTGAGATTTCACTTTATTACCTAGTGCTTTTGATGAATCCTATGATTGGTTTCTCATTTTTATCAGTCTTCAGTTTGGAATTCATTGCAGAGATTATGTAATGAAATATTTCCCTCTGATGAGGAAATTTTTTACAACAATTTTTAGTGCTAAAAATAGTTTTTGACAAATTCTCAGTTTGGGTTTGATTGTGAAGTGGTAAAAAATTAGCTGCTCTGACAATGAATTGGCAATTCATGTACGGCAGTTACTTAGGATCCTTTTTTCTGGCCACTTTTGGTCAAGATCAAATTTAAAGTACATTCAAAGGAACAAAGTCAAATGATTTCTTGATCTATTTTCGTACTTTTTTCATAAGACAAGGTTGTAATGGAAGGCTAGGGTGAAAAAACTTTAATTATGTCTAATTGTTTTAATGTTTAATCATGATTAATTATTATAATTAAAATTAAATAGTCGTAATAATTCATTATTAATTATAATCACATAATGATTGTTGGTCGTGGTTTTTGCAAGGTGGCTGAAAATCATTGCAAAAACATTTTCAATAGCTCATAACCATGTGTAAAAATAATTTTTATGGTGGATTATCTAAATTTTTGCATTGATTTTTGTTTAATCATAATTGTTCATTATGATTTTAATCCATAATCAATAAAATTGTACTAATAATAAATTTTCTTGTAGTGTTTCTGACACACTTACTCGTGTAGAATGCAACTGATTATTTATTTTTTATTTTTATAATATCTGATATAAATAAATATTTATCTATCTGAGATTACACTCAAAGATTATTCTAATAGAAAAATTATCAGATTAAAATTAAATAGAAATACAATAAGCTTTTTATCTTTTATTTAAAAACTCAGAGTTCTTTGTTTAGAAAATCTTTAGTCCATTCATCGTTTCAGGAGGGGGTAAAATGTTATAAACTCTGGAAAGCTAGCTACTTCATTTTGTTGCGCTGTGTATGTTATGACATCGTAAGTGACGATTTCTATTCATTTTTTCTTTTTAAAAGAATATTTTGATGTTTTAGAAGTTTCTTTTCTGGAAGCCCTCCTATTCCATTGTGATATTCTGGTTTTTATTTTTGATAAATCCTACATGAAAATTTCGGAAAAGTCTACATTAATTAAGGACATGAATCAAGTGCTTGTCCCTCAAGGAAAACTTTTTCTTACCCAACTTGCTTGCACTCCTCCAAGACTTTTACCAATCAAACTATGAAACCCTACCCAACTCATTTTTGTCATATCTATACAATTGAGTTTGAGTTTGACCAATTAATCGTCTTCTCCCACTACAAATTAGCTCCGATGATTCTAAGAAGCTTCTGGAAAATTCATCATCAAATACACACAATTCTGATTGTCTTCCCATGACAATGCAAAAACTCATGTAATTTATTTTTCTGTGATACTATAATTAGCAAAAATTATTTTTATATAAAAAAAATAATAATAATTTATTTTTTGTATTTTGTAAAATAAAAATAATTTACTTCCCAACCTAAGAAGGTAAATTGCATTAATTGAAAAATATAAGGGGGACAAATTTCTGTATTTTTAAAAATACAGAAAGTAAAAATATTAATTTTTTTATACAGAATAATTTGTTAGTTTACAATATTATAAAAGAATTATTTTTTTTATTATATATATCTTTTCTAATAATTTCAATATGAATGAGTGCTTTTGTGTTTGAAATCCAAGATTCCAGGTAGAGGAGGAGGATGCAAGAATCTTGGTTGAATGCCGTACAAGCAATGATACGCGCTTTCACATAATAATATATATATATATATATATATATTTCACAATTAATTAAAATATTATTTTAATATTCGATACAAAAATTAATAATTTTAAAGCAAACGAATACTACTATTAAAAATAGACTAAACACCTTCATTCATTAGACTCAAGCTCACAATCTTTTCAAATTTGGCAAATGCACGGATCATGGACAATTAACGGCTGAATTAACATTTCATTTAAGATTTGACAATTTATTTCACCTTTAATCGTAATTCTAAAAAAAAAAAAGTTTCTATAAAATGAAGAAATTATGTTTATAGTAGTGTTCGTGGGAGATGAATATAACCATATTTAAAATAACAGTCAAAATAAGCGGCATCATTGTCAAATTACTTGAAATTTTTTGAGGAAAATGGAGATTTCCTCATAAATGACATAGAGAAAAGACGATCTGTTTGTTGACAGATAAGATTGAGGTTTCACAATTGAGAGGTTGTCAGTCCGAGCCGTAGGATGTAAGTGTTTGTTTACTTTTAATAGTAGTATGTTTTCTCTTTATTTACCTTGAGTTTATTGATTGATTTATAAATATTGATGTATTGCATAATGAATGTTGTAATAGTTATATGTTAGCTGATTTAGAAATATCAATATATTTTCAAGAAAAGAGACGATGCGTTTGGACGGACAGAAGTTAAAAATCGTAGTGCTTGAAATACGTGAATATTTAATGGTAAACTATATATTATTGTAAGGGATTACCAGTTATAGCGAAATTTCATTATTTCGATAATTGTCTCGACTACTCTTTAAATTAAAATATTTCTTTGACAATATTTACAGTTTTTTTAGATAGTCTAGTATTTATTGTCTATTATAAGTCCTGTTGACCAAAGTTAGGTGTCCTTTTTAAGAAAAACAAATTGCAAATTTTATCATAAGAATTCATTCATAAATATATTACATATACTTCGTTTCTCCTAATATTGAGTTATTTGAGAATTAAAGACGAGTTTTACTATTATTCTCTCAAATCTTATTACTCTCGATCCATCAATATATCAATTAGATTTCTTAACTTTTAGGTTATGTAGGGGTTTCTTGAATTTAAAAAATAAAATAAAATAAAATATTCGTACATTATTTATTTGGTTATATATTTACTTATTTCTCTGAAGAATTCAAAAGTCCAAACACATAATTGGGTACGTACTTACCTGATTCTGAGAAGCTTCGAATTAATAAATATTGTGCCCACATAATTGAAAGTAGGGGTTTAAGACAAAGATGAAGTTGCAAATGTACGTGGTCACCGATGTGCCCACATAACATGTCTGGAGCCAATTTCTTTTCTTTGTTTTTCTGTTTTTTTTTTTATTAGGAAATTTGAAGTATAGTCAATTATTTTAGTCAGAGGAAAATTAAAAGATAATTAAGAAGTAGGACTTTTTTTAGTCAAGACCCAATATGTGCTGGTGAAGACTAACGCGACAAAACTTAATACTTGATAGTAACTCATCATCATCTGACTTTTTATGCATATTATTATTATTGTTGATTTGGATCGAAAATAGTGATGACCTTTATCATAATCCAATTCGAATAAGTGTTTAGAATTTAAGAAAATGATCGAACATTAAGTGTATTTAGAGATTCCTAACAAAGATTTTTCGATACTTAAGTTAGCCGGGTGCGAAATGGAGAGAAAAGATTAAGAATATCTATACTATATATTAAGATAGATTACCTTTTTAATGTCCCTTTTTTTAATATTTAATTTATTTTTTTATTTATTCATCTAACTTTCTACTCCCTCACTATTTTATTGTAGTTTTTTTTTATTTTTATGCATTTCCTTTGTTATTATTTTTTTATAAATTTAGTATTAACTTATTATTTTGTATATATTTTATTAAATAATAAATATTTTTTAAATAGCATTATAGAATTTGCACACACAAAGGGTGTGCCATAAATTACTAGTTCTCTAAACAAATAACATACCTTGATTGCAATGTGGTTCTAGAGTATTCATGGTGCTAAAAATTTGTAATATATGAATCCATGTGTCTGTAATTTTAGCCTTTCAAATATTGGGTGATCAATAACGGTGATTTCAGGTCAGTGGGTTGAATTGGGTATGGTCTGACCAAGTAAAAAATGATAAAATTCTAATTATATTTGAAGTATTTTGAGATATATATTATGAAGGCTATTTTTATTCTTTAAGAGCCCCTCTTATTAGATTCCTATCAATTATTCTTACTAGCTACATGGCACATTCAGTTTATGTGCATAAAAAATTTAAAATAATTAAAAATATTATTTACTAATTTTTTTATTGTAGAAAACATAATAATATAAAAATAATTATGATAAAAAAATATAATTTTGAAGAGAATATTTGGAGTTTGAGAAAGAGAAAAAATATTAACCAAAATAAATAACTATTAAAAAATAGATTTTACTAATAGATTATGAAAAAAATGTAGAAGTTAGTGAGTAACAAAAAAAGAAAAAAGCATACAAAAATAAGGAAGACACAAAAAAAATGCTCACTCTTAAGATATAATAAAATTATTATTATAGGTTTACTTTATATCAAATACAGTGATCTGTCAATTCCAAGATTAAAGTGTGATTTGATTGATGATCACAGCAGCTTGCTTCTTGGTAACTAGGGATAGCTCTAGTCCCGTTCTCTCTCTAGAGTAGAACTTCCATGGTGGCCCTGCAGTCTGTGAGACTTGGAATCAAGCCATTGGTCCAACTCCATCCCATCACTGTTGGTTCCAAATTGTTTCTCATCTTTACATATCACCCTGCACCCTCAACTTCCCCACCCATCATCATTTGATCCATCTTTGAATACTTTGCATTTTTTCCTCTCAGCCAAACAATATGGACGAAATTGATAATGTCAACTCCTTGGCCAATAAATTGAACTCCCTGAAGACAATACCTTCAACTTGGACGGACAATCAGATAACCCCTATCATTGCAAAAGTAATTTGTGAAAAACCTTTCAACCACAATCCCATTAGAAGCATCCTGTCAAAAGCATGGAACATCCCTCCCGAAACCCACATTAACGCCCTTGAACAAAACACCCTCGTCTTTCTCCGACCGCCGGCGCAATTTGCTATAAAGCCCATGGTCCTTCCCGGGGAATCTCATTGTGTCTAAACTGTGGCTACCTAGACGAAGTCGATCTCACCAAGTTTCAGATCTGGGTTCAAGCAACAAACATTCCAGTAATTCATATGAACAGAAAAACAGCGGAAATCATCAGAAATATGATTGGAGAGTTCATTGAAACCGATCTGGTTACAAAAAATCACAGATAAAGGAAGACCCTCCGAATTAGAGAAGAGATTGCAGTGAACAATCCTCCGACTAGAGGAATTGTCAAGCCAAAGTACTTTGTATTGCACATTGATATTTACCAAGAGTTAAATGTATTTTATCTCTTGTAAAAACGCTATTTTCGGCACAAAACTCCTTAATCAAGAAAGAACAAAAAAAAAAGACAATGTGATCCTAAACTTTTGAAAATCAAGCTCATTATCTCCACTTTCGAATGCCGTCTTGTCCTGATTTAAAGTTAGGTGGTTATATTATCCTTTAGTTTCTTTCAAGGAATTATTTAGCTATTAGTATATTCAAATGAGAGCCGATTGCATTTAGCCCTCGAGTAAAAATAAATTAATAATAATATTTTTCTAGCACATGTCAAAGTAAACTCATAATATATATATATATTAAGATTCTTGATATATTTAATGGTAATTAGGGTCTTGATATTTAGCACCAACAATCGCTTGTTTGAGTGGTGAGATTAAGGTTGATCTTTCATGAGTTCGGGTCCGATGAATGTAGATATTTAATCTATTTTTAATAGTAGTATATTATTTTTATGTTTATTTTGAATTTGTTAGTTGCACTGAATGTTATTGATGTAGGCAAGCGTCCCACATTGGTTCCAACTGAGGAGCTTGAGTAACTTATAAACTCTAAAACCTCCTCTTCCTTGCGAGATGTTTTTTTAGGACAAAATCGTTAGACCTATTAGAGGTTAAAGCGGACAGTACTTCGCAACAGGGCACCAATTGTATCGCAAGCCACATCAAATATAATAATCCTACATAGGGGTGGCAACGGGACGGGTTTGGGTGGACCCAGGACCCGTGACCCGCCCCGCAACTTCAGGAAGGACGCGAGATCCGCCCCGTCCCGATACAAAACCTGTCGGGGGTGGTCTAAGTCGATAAATCCAGTTATTTTTATTTTTTTATTTATTTTACAAACATATATATATAAACAATTAACATATTAATTACAAATAAAATTGTTCATAGTCTAACTCAAATATTC
This sequence comes from Sesamum indicum, assembly GCF_000512975.1. Lineage (NCBI taxonomy): Eukaryota > Viridiplantae > Streptophyta > Magnoliopsida > Lamiales > Pedaliaceae > Sesamum > Sesamum indicum. Next base: position 22,467,545 of record NC_026150.1, read on the forward strand.
AAGTTCAAAAAATAAATTCTCAAGTATAAATGAAATTATTCATAATAAAACAATTCAAATAATTTATAACAATTATACATTACTAACAACTTTTTTCTCCTCACATGTTGTGGAACAATTTTTTCCTCAACTGTTGAATAATACCTGACAATGAATAAATAAAATGATATAATATTTTGTTACTATCTATTCTATCAGAATAAAATATACATATTAAATAATTATTCTGGGATGAGTTTCGAGACGGGTCCTTAAGGACCTGGGACCCGTCCCGAATTCACCCCGATCTTAGCTCTTAGAACTCTTTACCCGTCCCGCTTTTAATTTTTTGGACTCGGATCCGTTCCCGCCCCATTAGAGACTGGTCTAGGACGAGTCTTGTCGGGTTCGAATTTACTTGTCACTTTTAATCTTACGTTAGTAAATTTAAAAACAGCAATGTGCTTTTTTTTAAAAAAAAAAAAAAGAAAAGGGTCTTGATATTTGGTCATAATAATTCGTTATATCTCCACACTAAGTTGGAAAAAAAAAAGAGAGAGAGAGAGAGAGAGAGAGAGAGAAAAGAAAAGAAATAATGTAAATTTCGTGAGAGGTGCAAAGGGGCAAAATTTTCCCAATTGCGTGGTCTGACTCCCTCCAACGCCAATGGTCCTTGCAGACCGCCTAATCTTTGCATACACCGGTCAACTTATTTCATCTCTTTCCAACCGTACACACCCACCCCCACCCCGAATCATATAAATTCTCCATTACTTCTTCCAATTATCTCACACACACAACACACACCATAGTAAGTGTTAATGTTTAGAGAGAAGAGATAGAAAATGGGTGGTACTGGCAATAGAGACCCTGTGAAGGTGGTGATAATCAACACAGAGTACGTGGAAACCGATGCTGTGAGCTTCAAGTCTGTGGTTCAAAGGCTCACCGGGAAGAACTCCACGCTGGCCCAAGAGCCGTCGCGGAATGAAGCTCCGGCCCGTCGTAATGCGCCGGTGTTGGGGCGGGGAATGTCGTTCAGGGATTTTGATAGGATGCTTAAGGAGCTGCCTCCGCTTGATGAACTTTACAGACTTTATCCTGAATAGTTAGAAGCTCCTTATTTATGGACTTCTTTTTTCTTTTTCTTTTTTCTTTCGTATATACATATTATTCCATTGATTCTTTTTTTTTTTTCTGTTGGAATTTTCCTTATCCATCATTTATATATGCATATACATATATATATATATATTTATATTTAAACATATATATGTATTTTATTTTTACCACACATGTACTAGCTCATCTTATGTTGAAATAAGACGAATCGTATTTGTGTACAGAATGCAGAAGTAAACTTTTCTCAATAAGTATGACTATATATATATTTATATTTCGTACAATAGTTTTTTGACTCGATAAATCAGAGGAGAATTATTTGTAGTTGTTGATGATACGATGAAATAATGTTATGTGATTGCTTCTACTTATTTCAGAATGAAACTATAGAGCTATTGTAATGTAGAAAGAGAAAATTGTTGTATGCGTTAATTTTTTATTTTATAGTATATAATATATTGTATTGTTCAATATATTTAAATTTGAAGTAAAAGCATTTTTTATTCTTGTAACTCATTTCCATTTTAGTCATTAATCATTTTTTAGGATTGTAAAAAAATCTTGTAGTTATTTAATTTGTGCAATTTTAAGACACCAGTCGTCGGATATTTTTGAAGGTGTCGGAAAATAGCACATCTACTTTAGACGCCGATTTTAATTTGGAGCAAGTCATTTTATTGGCTATAATTGTGATGACATGGTTTTAAAAAGTGGTGATACGGACCCCAATGCCATGTCTCCCCGGATGACATGGATTTCGAGGGAGAAAATCGGGAGCTAAATTTGTCTTTATGAGTTCAACCCCATTTCCCCAATTGAAGGAACCCGGGTTTCAGCAACTACTTGCTCGTTCCCTTCAAGAGAAATTAAGCAATGTCCATTGTTATGAGCTCGATTGAGTGCAACTGTGGACGGGTAGTGATGATGCGTACGGCATGAATGGACCAGAATTCGGGGAGGAGGCTTCACTCATGCCGAAATTACAAGGCAAAAGCTATACTTTTTACATTAAAATTTTCTTGGGTTAGATCTTTTGTAGAGAGGGAGGCTGAGGTTCTTTGCATGAGAGGTGAAAGAATCGGTAACAGGAGGACCCCCAATGTGTCAAAGGGCTAGGGCAGTTATTCCAGGATTGTTAATAAGGATCAATGCATTGGAAGAAAATGTTGAAGCAATGAGAAGGAGAAACCGAAAAAACCGAAAAATGATTATGATCTTAGCTTGATTTTGATGATTTTTTGTTGGATGGCTTGTGTATTATTTTTTAACTGAATTCCTCGGATGTAATGGAATTTGTGATGCGGTTCGTAATATGTAATGGTATTTTTAATGGACAAATGATGATTTATTGTATGTGCATTTGTGTATTGTTTGTTTTGCTTTTGGGGTTCTTTTGCATTTCTTGTATCAAACCCTGTTTCTGGGAATTTGGAATCTGGTGATTTTTTCACTTGTTGGCTTGCATCTGTAAAGAAACTGGAAAACTCTCCCATCCAAACTGAAATGAAATTTGAACGTGTAAAAGAATTGGAACTGAAAAGCTTGCAAATTGCACATATTCATAATAACTTCATTGCAATGTTTAGACTTCACAAAGACTTTAGAATTAATTGACACTTTACAAGCCACATGGAAGAATTACAAAAGTTAACTTGAAAAGCCGAAACAGGCCGTGAACGTTTACAGCAGTGACTTCAAGAAAAGTTTACAGCAATGACTTCCAGAACCTAACATCTGATGAAGTAAACTCACTTAAGTCTAAAAATTTCTCCCCTCCTTCTGACTAGATTGATGTTCCAGATCTTGCCCGTGAAACTGAAGAAAATACTGATAACCCTTGTGAGCCAATCATAGGAAGAGGTGCTCTAATTTGCACCCGTGGTTGTAAGGCCAACTGCTTTTTTCGACATGGCTGTTGGAGCTTGAGATTGTATTTCTTGTTGTGTGATACATACTTCAGGTGTAGGCTCATCTTCAGTTTGCAAAGGTGGGAGAATGTTAGGACGCCGTGTTCCCTGTATAAAAAATATTGATCAAGTCAGAAGCAGCGAAATTCAGTCTGTTAAAAAAATTGATAATAGTGTAAAACTTACACTTAATTTACCATGTTCAGTTTCATCTCTGTTAATTACTTTCTGATCTACGCTTTCAGTTGTTTTCCTCTTTACATTCATGCAACGGATACTTAGGGAAAACAAAACCCCAAAAACATGATCTATGATCATTCAAAACCAGTGTTTCTTACTCTCACTATTGGTTTTGCTCCCTGATCTACCCGAATTGCAGTCGGAAGAATAACCCCGTGAGATTGCAATGCCTTCGTAAACTCTTCTTATTGCTAAACAACATCCCAAGCTCAAATGTTGGATCATATGTTTCTTCTGGATCAAAAAAGCAAGATGTGAAGGTCCATCAGCCTCACCACTATCTGAATTCCTATGTTCATCCAAATCATCATCACTGTCCATAACATCCTCCTCTTCATCTTCACTAGTCTCCCTCACAGTTTCCTCTTCATCCCTTTCAGGTTCATCACCACCCTCTTCATTTTTATCTTCCCACTGTTTCATAATCAGTATCAATCAATTCATCCCCATCACCAGTGAGGGCACTGATGAGAATACGGAATTCACATTTTTGGGAGAACACTAAACAGATGCAAAGACTCCAGACAAACTCCTTCGACATCACGTAGTAAATAAATTAGAGGATTGGTCGCTCATGCATAGCAATAACTATAATCACGATAAAATCAAAATATAATTCTTTAGACTACGTACTATATAATTTAAATACTTTGAGTTGTGTTTACTATATATATAAATTGTAAACAGCATTTTTATTGACATGCAAGCAAATTTAATACTATTAAACAAATTAAATAAATCCATCTTTATATTAATTCTCGCTAGCTTTATTTTCTGAGTAAAAGTTTTGGAGGAAATCTGAAATAATTAAAAAGGAAAAATAGAATTTTAGTTTTGTAATTTAGGAGTAGCCTTTTTGGTCCTGAGCTAATTGATTTTAACAATTTAATTCTGTAACTTTGAATTTTGGAAATTTTAGTTCTTTTCTGTCTAAATCTCTAATTTAATTAGGTAACGTGCAAGTCACTATATGGCAATATAATCAATTGGTTATAAATTTTAATGGTGTTAGTTAAATTTAACGGAGAGGGCAAGTGAGCAACATTAAAAATATTGAGGGAATTTAGTCTATTTAATTAACAAAGTGGTGATTTACAGAAAAATAAAAACACGAAGGGATTTTATGCAATTATTTCTTTTCTAAAAAAAAGAAAAAAAATTGCAATATCAATATTTGAACTTTTAAAAAGAATCTCAATACCTCCCAATATCTGAAGTTTTATCTATCATTTTCTTATAGGGGTTTTTTTTTTTTGTTGCATTTAACCCCAAGAATCTAACTAGATTAACTTTTAAGGAATATCAATCCTAATTAAACCAATATTTTATTGGTAATATTATTTATTTAATAATATAGATAAGCGATCTGACGTTGATTGCAAACGAAGAGTTTGAATGGCTATTAAGTTCTAAAATTTCCTTTTCCTACCGAAACGCCTTTTCAAAACAAAATCGTGAGGCTCATACAAAGTCAAAATAGACTATTCCTCACACTATAGAGTACCGCGCAATTAAATCGCAATCCACATCACTTAATTTTTCGGTAGTAGCCAAATACAATTGACATTAATGTGTTTGTTAGGTAATGGAATAGTACTCAACCTGGAGCTTTTTAAATGAAGACGAGAGTGGTGATGAGTGATCAGCTCATCGACATGTCGAAAATAGTTGAACTCCATGATTTAAGTATGTAGATTATACTCACTTGCTAAACTTTTCAAGAACAAAGGACCAAAATAGCTTAAGATAACTCCAAACACCTTCACCCACGCATACGTCTGCCTGTATTGGACCATTAGTTAGGACTAATATTAATATTTAAAATAATACAACGGACTCCTCCACAATTTGTCGTAGTTATAATTATTTTCTTGTTATTTAAAAAGTTAAAAATACATCTCTAGTATTAATAATTGTCTAACAAATACCATTGTGATAACCTATTATAGGAGCGTACCTGTTAGACAATCGTTAATTTCACAGAGCATTTGTAATTTTTCAAACAACAATAAAGTATTTATAGTTATGATAAAATTCAAGATAATTTGTAGTAATTTATCCTAATATTTATGATGTAATTCCCCTATGCTGGAAGAGTATATTGGTTAGGTGCATGATTAAAATTTCACTCCATGCGACCAAGTCAAGGTACTAGGAATAATTAAAATATTTCAAACACATTTCACTATTTTCAACAAAAATATATTGAACTGTGATATTTATATCTTCCATACTTAATACCTTTTATACGTCACATCAACTATTATCATTAAATTTTTACCTGACATTGAATTACATACTCAAAGAAATTCTCATCTCATTCTATCTCATATTTTCTTATTAAGATAAGATAAAAAAAACAAGCGATTACGAAATTTTCTTTATATATTAAAAGAGGGGGGGGGGGGGGGGGA